>NW_025550298.1:27500-54201 GCF_905237065.1 Salmo salar | reverse complement strand
GCTCTGTTTCAGCTGTTATGGTCAGTCTAGCTGTATGGAGAAGGTACTGCTCTGTCTCAGCTGTTATGGTCAGTCTAGCTGTGTGGAGGAGGAGGTACTACTCTGTTTCAGCTGTTATGGTCAGTCTAGCTGTATGGAGAAGGTACTGCTCTGTTTCAGCTGTTATGGTCAGTCTAGCTGTATGGAGAAGGTACTGCTCTGTTTCAGCTGTTATGGTCAGTCTAGCTGTATGGAGGAGAAGGTACTGCTCTGTTTCAGCTGTTACGGTCAGTCTAGATGTGTGGAGAAGAAGGTACTGCTCTGTTTCACCTGTTATGGTCAGTCTAGCTGTATGGAGGAGAAAGTACTGCTCTGTTTCAGCTGTTATGGTCGTTCTAGCTGTATGGAGAAGGTACTGCTCTGTTTTAGCTGTTATGGTCTGTCTAGCTGTATGGAGGAGAAGGTACTGCTCTGTTTCAGCTGTTATGCTCAGTCTAGCTGTATGGAGAAGGTACTGCTCTGTTTCAGCTGTTATGGTCTGTCTAGCTGTATGGAGGAGGAGGTACTGCTCTGTTTCAGCTGTTATGGTCAGTCTAGCTGTGTGGAGAAAGGTACTGCTCTGTTTCAGCTGTTATGGTCAGTCTAGCTGTATGGAGAAGGTACTGCTCTGTTTCAGCTGTTATGGTCAGTCTAGCTGTATAGAGAAGGTACTGCTCTGTTTCAGCTGTTATGGTCAGTCTAGCTGTATGGAGAAGGTACTGCTCTGTTTCAGCTGTTATGGTCAGTCTAGCTGTATGGAGAAGGTACTGCTCTGTTTCAGCTGTTATGGTCAGTCTAGCTGTATGGAGGAGAAGGTACTGCTCTGTTTCAGCTGTTATGGTCAGTCTAGATGTGTGGAGAAGAAGGTACTGCTCTGTTTCAGCTGTTATGGACAGTCTAGCTGTGTGGAGGAGGAGGTACTGCTCTGTTTCAGCTGTTACGGTCAGTCTAGATGTGTGGAGAAGAAGGTACTGCTCTGTTTCACCTGTTATGGTCAGTCTAGCTGTATGGAGGAGAAAGTACTGCTCTGTTTCAGCTGTTATGGTCAGTCTAGCTGTGTGGAGGAGAAAGTACTGCTCTGTTTCAGCTGTTATGGTCAGTCTAGCTGTGTGGAGGAGAAGGTACTGCTCTGTTTCAGCTGTTATGGTCGTTCTAGCTGTATGGAGAAGGTACTGCTCTGTTTTAGCTGTTATGGTCTGTCTAGCTGTATGGAGGAGGAGGTACTGCTCTGTTTCAGCTGTTATGGTCAGTCTAGCTGTATGGAGATGGTACTGCTCTGTTTCAGGTTTTATTGTCAGTCTAGCTGTATGGAGTAGGTACTGCTCTGTTTCAGCTGTTATGGTCTGTCTAGCTGTATGGAGGAGGTACCGCTATGTTTCAGCTGTTATGGTCAGTCTAGCTGTATGGAGGAGAAGGTACTGCTCTTTTTCAGCTGTTATGCTCAGTCTAGCTGTATGGAGAAGGTACTGCTCTGTTTCAGCTGTTATGGTCTGTCTAGCTGTATGGAGGAGGAGGTACTGCTCTGTTTCAGCTGTTATGCTCAGTCTAGCTGTATGGAGAAGGTACTGCTCTGTTTCAGCTGTTATGGTCTGTCTAGCTGTATGGAGGAGAAGGTACTGCTCTGTTTCAGCTGTTATGGTCAGTCTAGCTGTATGGAGATGGTACTGCTCTGTTTCAGCTGTTATGGTCAGTCTAGCTGTATGGAGAAGGTACTGCTCTGTTTCAGCTGTTATGGTCTGTCTAGCTGTATAGAGAAGGTACTGCTCTGTTTCAGCTGTTATGGTCAGTCTAGCTGTATGGAGGAGAAGGTACTGCTCTGTTTCAGCTGTTATGCTCAGTCTAGCTGTATGGAGAAGAAGGTACTGCTCTGTTTCAGCTGTTATGGTCAGTCTAGCTGTGTGGAGGAGGAGGTACTGCTCTGTTTCAGCTGTTACGGTCAGTCTAGCTGTGTGGAGGAGAAGGTACTGCTCTGTTTCAGCTGTTATGGTCAGTCTAGCTGTATGGAGGAGAAAGTACTGCTCTGTTTCAGCTGTTATGGTCAGTCTAGCTGTGTGGAGGAGAAGGTACTGCTCTGTTTCAGCTGTTATGGTCTGTCTAGCTGTATGGAGGAGAAGGTACTGCTCTGTTTCAGCTGTTATGGTCTGTCTAGCTGTTTGGAGGAGGAGGTACTGCTCTGTTTCAGCTGTTATGGTCAGTCTAGCTGTATGGAGAAGGTACTACTCTGTTTCAGCTGTTATGGTCAGTCTAGCTGTATGGAGAAGGTACTGCTCTGTTTCAGCTGTTATGGTCAGTCTAGCTGTATGGAGGAGAAGGTACTGCTCTGTTTCAGCTGTTATGCTCAGTCTAGATGTGTGGAGAAGAAGGTACTGCTCTGTTTCAGCTGTTATGGTCAGTCTAGCTGTGTGGAGGAGGAGGTACTACTCTGTTTCAGCTGTTATGGTCAGTCTAGCTGTATGGAGAAGGTACTGCTCTGTCTCAGCTGTTATGGTCAGTCTAGCTGTGTGGAGGAGGAGGCACTGCTCTGTTTCAGCTTTTATGGTCAGTCTAGCTGTATGGAGAAGGTACTGCTCTGTTTCAGCTGTTATGGTCAGTCTAGCTGTATGGAGAAGGTACTGCTCTGTTTCAGCTGTTATGGTCAGTCTAGCTGTATGGAGGAGAAGGTACTGCTCTGTTTCAGCTGTTATGGTCAGTCTAGATGTGTGGAGAAGAAGGTACTGCTCTGTTTCAGCTGTTATGGACAGTCTAGCTGTGTGGAGGAGGAGGTACTGCTCTGTTTCAGCTGTTACGGTCAGTCTAGATGTGTGGAGAAGAAGGTACTGCTCTGTTTCAGCTGTTATGGTCAGTCTAGCTGTATGGAGGAGAAAGTACTGCTCTGTTTCAGCTGTTATGGTCAGTCTAGCTGTGTGGAGGAGAAGGTACTGCTCTGTTTCAGCTGTTATGGTCGTTCTAGCTGTATGGAGAAGGTACTGCTCTGTTTCAGCTGTTATGGTCTGTCTAGCTGTATGGAGGAGGAGGTACTGCTCTGTTTCAGCTGTTATGGTCAGTCTAGCTGTATGGAGATGGTACTGCTCTGTTTCAGGTTTTATTGTCAGTCTAGCTGTATGGAGTAGGTACTGCTCTGTTTCAGCTGTTATGGTCTGTCTAGCTGTATGGAGGAGGTACCGCTATGTTTCAGCTGTTATGGTCAGTCTAGCTGTATGGAGGAGAAGGTACTGCTCTTTTTCAGCTGTTATGCTCAGTCTAGCTGTATGGAGAAGGTACTGCTCTGTTTCAGCTGTTATGGTCTGTCTAGCTGTATGGAGGAGGAGGTACTGCTCTGTTTCAGCTGTTATGCTCAGTCTAGCTGTATGGAGAAGGTACTGCTCTGTTTCAGCTGTTATGGTCTGTCTAGCTGTATGGAGGAGGAGGTACTGCTCTGTTTCAGCTGTTATGGTCAGTCTAGCTGTATGGAGGAGAAGGTACTGCTCTGTTTCAGCTGTTATGGTCAGTCTAGCTGTATGGAGGAGAAGGTACTGCTCTGTTTCAGCTGTTATGGTCAGTCTAGATGTGTGGAGAAGAAGGTACTGCTCTGTTTCAGCTGTTATGGTCAGTCTAGCTGTGTGGAGGAGGAGGTACTGCTCTGTTTCAGCTGTTACGGTCAGTCTAGATGTGTGGAGAAGAAGGTACTGCTCTGTTTCAGCTGTTATGGTCAGTCTAGCTGTATGGAGGAGAAAGTACTGCTCTGTTTCAGCTGTTATGGTCAGTCTAGCTGTGTGGAGGAGAAGGTACTGCTCTGTTTCAGCTGTTATGGTCTGTCTAGCTGTATGGAGGAGAAGGTACTGCTCTGTTTCAGCTGTTATGGTCTGTCTAGCTGTTTGGAGGAGGAGGTACTGCTCTGTTTCAGCTGTTATGGTCAGTCTAGCTGTATGGAGAAGGTACTACTCTGTTTCAGCTGTTATGGTCAGTCTAGCTGTATGGAGAAGGTACTGCTCTGTTTCAGCTGTTATGGTCAGTCTAGCTGTATGGAGGAGAAGGTACTGCTCTGTTTCAGCTGTTATGCTCAGTCTAGATGTGTGGAGAAGAAGGTACTGCTCTGTTTCAGCTGTTATGGTCAGTCTAGCTGTGTGGAGGAGGAGGTACTGCTCTGTTTCACCTGTTATGGTCAGTCTAGCTGTATGGAGGAGAAAGTACTGCTCTGTTTCAGCTGTTATGGTCAGTCTAGCTGTGTGGAGGAGAAGGTACTGCTCTGTTTCAGCTGTTATGGTCGTTCTAGCTGTATGGAGAAGGTACTGCTCTGTTTTAGCTGTTATGGTCTGTCTAGCTGTATGGAGGAGGAGGTACTGCTCTGTTTCAGCTGTTATGGTCAGTCTAGCTGTATGGAGATGGTACTGCTCTGTTTCAGGTTTTATTGTCAGTCTAGCTGTATGGAGTAGGTACTGCTCTGTTTCAGCTGTTATGGTCTGTCTAGCTGTATGGAGGAGGTACCGCTATGTTTCAGCTGTTATGGTCAGTCTAGCTGTATGGAGGAGAAGGTACTGCTCTTTTTCAGCTGTTATGCTCAGTCTAGCTGTATGGAGAAGGTACTGCTCTGTTTCAGCTGTTATGGTCTGTCTAGCTGTATGGAGGAGGAGGTACTGCTCTGTTTCAGCTGTTATGGTCAGTCTAGCTGTATGGAGATGGTACTGCTCTGTTTCAGCTGTTATGGTCAGTCTAGCTGTATGGAGAAGGTACTGCTCTGTTTCAGCTGTTATGGTCTGTCTAGCTGTTTGGAGGAGGAGGTACTGCTCTGTTTCAGCTGTTATGGTCAGTCTAGCTGTATGGAGAAGGTACTACTCTGTTTCAGCTGTTATGGTCAGTCTAGCTGTATGGAGAAGGTACTGCTCTGTTTCAGCTGTTATGGTCAGTCTAGCTGTATGGAGGAGAAGGTACTGCTCTGTTTCAGCTGTTATGCTCAGTCTAGATGTGTGGAGAAGAAGGTACTGCTCTGTTTCAGCTGTTATGGTCAGTCTAGCTGTGTGGAGGAGGAGGTACTGCTCTGTTTCAGCTGTTACGGTCAGTCTAGCTGTGTGGAGAAGAAGGTACTGCTCTGTTTCAGCTGTTATGGTCAGTCTAGCTGTATGGAGAAGGTACTGCTCTGTCTCAGCTGTTATGGTCAGTCTAGCTGTGTGGAGGAGGAGGTACTGCTCTGTTTCAGCTGTTATGGTCAGTCTAGCTGTATGGAGAAGGTACTGCTCTGTTTCAGCTGTTATGGTCAGTCTAGCTGTATGGAGAAGGTACTGCTCTGTTTCAGCTGTTATGGTCAGTCTAGCTGTATGGAGGAGAAGGTACTGCTCTGTTTCAGCTGTTACGGTCAGTCTAGCTGTGTGGAGAAGAAGGTACTGCTCTGTTTCACCTGTTATGGTCAGTCTAGCTGTATGGAGGAGAAAGTACTGCTCTGTTTCAGCTGTTATGGTCGTTCTAGCTGTATGGAGAAGGTACTGCTCTGTTTCAGCTGTTATGGTCTGTCTAGCTGTATGGAGGAGAAGGTACTGCTCTGTTTCAGCTGTTATGCTCAGTCTAGCTGTATGGAGAAGGTACTGCTCTGTTTCAGCTGTTATGGTCTGTCTAGCTGTATGGAGGAGGAGGTACTGCTCTGTTTCAGCTGTTATGGTCAGTCTAGCTGTATGGAGATGGTACTGCTCTGTTTCAGCTGTTATGGTCAGTCTAGCTGTATGGAGAAGGTACTGCTCTGTTTCAGCTGTTATGGTCAGTCTAGCTGTATGGAGAAGGTACTGCTCTGTTTCAGCTGTTATGGTCAGTCTTGCTGTATGGAGGAGAAGGTACTGCTCTGTTTCAGCTGTTATGGTCAGTCTAGCTGTGTGGAGGAGAAGGTACTGCTCTGTTTCAGCTGTTATGGTCAGTCTAGCTGTGTGGAGGAGGAGGTACTGCTCTTTTTCAGCTGTTATGGTCAGTCTAGCTGTGTGGAGGAGAAGGTACTGCTCTGTTTCAGCTGTTATGGTCAGTCTAGCTGTATGGAGAAGGTACTGCTCTGTTTCAGCTGTTATGGTCTGTCTAGCTGTATGGAGGAGGAGGTACTGCTCTCTTTCAGCTGTTATGGTCAGTCTACCTGTATGGAGAAGGTACTGCTCTGTTTCAGCTGTTATGGTCAGTCTAGCTGTATGGAGACGGTACTGCTCTGTTTCAGCTGTTATGGTCAGTCTAGCTGTATGGAGGAGAAGGTACTGCTCTGTTTCAGCTGTTATGCTCAGTCTAGATGTGTGGAGAAGAAGGTACTGCTCTGTTTCAGCTGTTATGCTCAGTCTAGCTGTATGGAGAAGGTACTGCTCTGTTTCAGCTGTTATGGTCAGTCTTGCTGTGTGGAGAAGGTACTGCTCTGTTTCAGCTGTTATGGTCAGTCTAGCTGTATGGAGAAGGTACTGCTCTGTCTCAGCTGTTATGGTCAGTCTAGCTGTGTGGAGGAGGAGGTACTGCTCTGTTTCAGCTGTTATGGTCAGTCTAGCTGTATGGAGAAGGTACTGCTCTGTCTCAGCTGTTATGGTCAGTCTAGCTGTGTGGAGGAGGAGGCACTGCTCTGTTTCAGCTTTTATGGTCAGTCTAGCTGTATGGAGAAGGTACTGCTCTGTTTCAGCTGTTATGGTCAGTCTAGCTGTATGGAGAAGGTACTGCTCTGTTTCAGCTGTTATGGTCAGTCTAGCTGTATGGAGGAGAAGGTACTGCTCTGTTTCAGCTGTTATGGTCAGTCTAGATGTGTGGAGAAGAAGGTACTGCTCTGTTTCAGCTGTTATGGTCAGTCTAGCTGTGCGGAGGAGGAGGTACTGCTCTGTTTCAGCTGTTACGGTCAGTCTAGATGTGTGGAGAAGAAGGTACTGCTCTGTTTCACCTGTTATGGTCAGTCTAGCTGTATGGAGGAGAAAGTACTGCTCTGTTTCAGCTGTTATGGTCAGTCTAGCTGTGTGGAGGAGAAGGTACTGCTCTGTTTCAGCTGTTATGGTCGTTCTAGCTGTATGGAGAAGGTACTGCTCTGTTTCAGCTGTTATGGTCTGTCTAGCTGTATGGAGGAGGAGGTACTGCTCTGTTTCAGCTGTTATGGTCAGTCTAGCTGTATGGAGATGGTACTGCTCTGTTTCAGGTTTTATTGTCAGTCTAGCTGTATGGAGTAGGTACTGCTCTGTTTCAGCTGTTATGGTCTGTCTAGCTGTATGGAGGAGGTACTGCTCTGTTTCAGCTGTTATGGTCAGTCTAGCTGTATGGAGGAGAAGGTACTGCTCTGTTTCAGCTGTTATGCTCAGTCTAGCTGTATGGAGAAGGTACTGCTCTGTTTCAGCTGTTATGGTCTGTCTAGCTGTATGGAGGAGGAGGTACTGCTCTGTTTCAGCTGTTATGCTCAGTCTAGCTGTATGGAGAAGGTACTGCTCTGTTTCAGCTGTTATGGTCTGTCTAGCTGTATGGAGGAGGAGGTACTGCTCTGTTTCAGCTGTTATGGTCAGTCTAGCTGTATGGAGATGGTACTGCTCTGTTTCAGCTGTTATGGTCAGTCTAGCTGTATGGAGAAGGTACTGCTCTGTTTCAGCTGTTATGGTCTGTCTAGCTGTATGGAGGAGAAGGTACTGCTCTGTTTCAGCTGTTATGCTCAGTCTAGCTGTATGGAGGAAGGTACTGCTCTGTTTCAGCTGTTATGGTCTGTCTAGCTGTATGGAGGAGAAGGTACTGCTCTGTTTCAGCTGTTATGGTCAGTCTAGCTGTATGGAGGAGAAGGTACTGCTCTGTTTCAGCTGTTATGGTCAGTCTAGCTGTATGGAGTAGGTACTGCTCTGTTTCAGCTGTTATGGTCAGTCTAGCTGTATGGAGAAGGTACTGCTCTGTTTCAGCTGTTATGGTCAGTCTAGCTGTGTGGAGGAGGAGGTACTGCTCTGTTTCAGCTGTTATGCTCAGTCTAGATGTGTGGAGAAGAAGGTACTGCTCTGTTTCAGCTGTTATGGTCAGTCTAGCTGTGTGGAGGAGGAGGTACTGCTCTTTTTCAGCTGTTATGGTCAGTCTAGCTGTGTGGAGGAGAAGGTACTGCTCTGTTTCAGCTGTTATGGTCAGTCTAGCTGTATGGAGAAGGTACTGCTCTGTTTCAGCTGTTATGGTCTGTCTAGCTGTATGGAGGAGGAGGTACTGCTCTGTTTCAGCTGTTATGGTCAGTCTACCTGTATGGAGAAGGTACTGCTCATTTTCAGCTGTTATGGTCAGTCTAGCTGTATGGAGAAGGTACTGCTCTGTTTCAGCTGTTATGGTCAGTCTAGCTGTATGGAGGAGAAGGTACTGCTCTGTTTCAGCTGTTATGCTCAGTCTAGATGTGTGGAGAAGAAGGTACTGCTCTGTTTCAGCTGTTATGGTCAGTCTAGCTGTATGGAGAAGGTACTGCTCTGTTTCAGCTGTTATGGTCAGTCTTGCTGTGTGGAGAGAAGGTACTGCTCTGTTTCAGCTGTTATGGTCAGTCTAGCTGTATGGAGAAGGTACTGCTCTGTCTCAGCTGTTATGGTCAGTCTAGCTGTGTGGAGGAGAAGGTACTGCTCTGTTTCAGCTGTTATGGTCAGTCTAGCTGTATGGAGAAGGTACTGCTCTGTCTCAGCTGTTATGGTCAGTCTAGCTGTGTGGAGGAGGAGGCACTGCTCTGTTTCAGCTTTTATGGTCAGTCTAGCTGTATGGAGAAGGTACTGCTCTGTTTCAGCTGTTATGGTCAGTCTAGCTGTATGGAGAAGGTACTGCTCTGTTTCAGCTGTTATGGTCAGTCTAGCTGTATGGAGGAGAAGGTACTGCTCTGTTTCAGCTGTTATGGTCAGTCTAGATGTGTGGAGAAGAAGGTACTGCTCTGTTTCAGCTGTTATGGACAGTCTAGCTGTGCGGAGGAGGAGGTACTGCTCTGTTTCAGCTGTTACGGTCAGTCTAGATGTGTGGAGAAGAAGGTACTGCTCTGTTTCACCTGTTATGGTCAGTCTAGCTGTATGGAGGAGAAAGTACTGCTCTGTTTCAGCTGTTATGGTCAGTCTAGCTGTGTGGAGGAGAAGGTACTGCTCTGTTTCAGCTGTTATGGTCGTTCTAGCTGTATGGAGAAGGTACTGCTCTGTTTCAGCTGTTATGGTCTGTCTAGCTGTATGGAGGAGGAGGTACTGCTCTGTTTCAGCTGTTATGGTCAGTCTAGCTGTATGGAGATGGTACTGCTCTGTTTCAGGTTTTATTGTCAGTCTAGCTGTATGGAGTAGGTACTGCTCTGTTTCAGCTGTTATGGTCTGTCTAGCTGTATGGAGGAGGTACTGCTCTGTTTCAGCTGTTATGGTCAGTCTAGCTGTATGGAGGAGAAGGTACTGCTCTGTTTCAGCTGTTATGCTCAGTCTAGCTGTATGGAGAAGGTACTGCTCTGTTTCAGCTGTTATGGTCTGTCTAGCTGTATGGAGGAGGAGGTACTGCTCTGTTTCAGCTGTTATGCTCAGTCTAGCTGTATGGAGAAGGTACTGCTCTGTTTCTGCTGTTATGGTCTGTCTAGCTGTATGGAGGAGAAGGTACTGCTCTGTTTCAGCTGTTATGGTCAGTCTAGCTGTATGGAGGAGAGGTACTGCTCTGTTTCAGCTGTTATGGTCTGTCTAGCTGTATGGAGGAGAAGGTACTGCTCTGTTTCAGCTGTTATGCTCAGTCTAGCTGTATGGAGAAGGTACTGCTCTGTTTCAGCTGTTATGGTCTGTCTAGCTGTATGGAGGAGGAGGTACTGCTCTGTTTCAGCTGTTATGGTCAGTCTAGCTGTATGGAGATGGTACTGCTCTGTTTCAGCTGTTATGGTCAGTCTAGCTGTATGGAGAAGGTACTGCTCTGTTTCAGCTGTTATGGTCTGTCTAGCTGTATAGAGAAGGTACTGCTCTGTTTCAGCTGTTATGGTCAGTCTAGCTGTGTGGAGGAGGAGGTACTGCTCTTTTTCAGCTGTTACGGTCAGTCTAGATGTGTGGAGAAGAAGGTACTGCTCTGTTTCAGCTGTTATGGTCAGTCTAGCTGTATGAATGAGAAAGTACTGCTCTGTTTCAGCTGTTATGGTCAGTCTAGCTGTGTGGAGGAGAAGGTACTGCTCTGTTTCAGCTGTTATGGTCTGTCTAGCTGTATGGAGGAGAAGGTACTGCTCTGTTTCAGCTGTTATGGTCTGTCTTGCTGTATGGAGGAGAAGGTACTGCTCTGTTTCAGCTGTTATGGTCAGTCTAGCTGTGTGGAGGAGAAGGTACTGCTCTGTTTCAGCTGTTATGCTCAGTCTAGCTGTATGGAGAAGGTACTGCTCTGTCTCAGCTGTTATGGTCAGTCTAGCTGTTTGGAGGAGGAGGTACTGCTCTGTTTCAGCTGTTATGGTCAGTCTAGCTGTATGGAGAAGGTACTGCTCTGTTTCAGCTGTTATGGTCAGTCTAGCTGTATGGAGAAGGTACTGCTCTGTTTCAGCTGTTATGGTCAGTCTAGCTGTATGGAGGAGAAGGTACTGCTCTGTTTCAGCTGTTATGGTCAGTCTAGATGTGTGGAGAAGAAGGTACTGCTCTGTTTCAGCTGTTATGGTCAGTCTAGCTGTGTGGAGGAGGAGGTACTGCTCTGTTTCAGCTGTTATGGTCAGTCTAGCTGTGTGGAGAAGAAGGTACTGCTCTGTTTCAGCTGTTATGGTCAGTCTAGCTGTATGGAGAAGGTACTGCTCTGTCTCAGCTGTTATGGTCAGTCTAGCTGTGTGGAGGAGGAGGTACTACTCTGTTTCAGCTGTTATGGTCAGTCTAGCTGTATGGAGAAGGTACTGCTCTGTCTCAGCTGTTATGGTCAGTCTAGCTGTGTGGAGGAGGAGGCACTGCTCTGTTTCAGCTGTTATGGTCAGTCTAGCTGTATGGAGAAGGTACTGCTCTGTTTCAGCTGTTATGGTCAGTCTAGCTGTATGGAGGAGAAGGTACTGCTCTGTTTCAGCTGTTATGGTCAGTCTAGATGTGTGGAGAAGAAGGTACTGCTCTGTTTCAGCTGTTATGGTCAGTCTAGCTGTGTGGAGGAGGAGGTACTGCTCTGTTTCAGCTGTTACGGTCAGTCTAGATGTGTGGAGAAGAAGGTACTGCTCTGTTTCACCTGTTATGGTCAGTCTAGCTGTATGGAGGAGAAAGTACTGCTCTGTTTCAGCTGTTATGGTCAGTCTAGCTGTGTGGAGGAGAAGGTACTGCTCTGTTTCAGCTGTTATGGTCGTTCTAGCTGTATGGAGAAGGTACTGCTCTGTTTTAGCTGTTATGGTCTGTCTAGCTGTATGGAGGAGGAGGTACTGCTCTGTTTCAGCTGTTATGGTCTGTCTAGCTGTATGGAGATGGTACTGCTCTGTTTCAGGTTTTATTGTCAGTCTAGCTGTATGGAGTAGGTACTGCTCTGTTTCAGCTGTTATGGTCTGTCTAGCTGTATGGAGGAGGTACTGCTCTGTTTCAGCTGTTATGGTCAGTCTAGCTGTATGGAGGAGAAGGTACTGCTCTGTTTCAGCTGTTATGCTCAGTCTAGCTGTATGGAGAAGGTACTGCTCTGTTTCAGCTGTTATGGTCTGTCTAGCTGTATGGAGGAGGAGGTACTGCTCTGTTTCAGCTGTTATGCTCAGTCTAGCTGTATGGAGAAGGTACTGCTCTGTTTCAGCTGTTATGGTCTGTCTAGCTGTATGGAGGAGGAGGTACTGCTCTGTTTCAGCTGTTATGGTCAGTCTAGCTGTATGGAGATGGTACTGCTCTGTTTCAGCTGTTATGGTCTGTCTTGCTGTATGGAGGAGAAGGTACTGCTCTGTTTCAGCTGTTATGGTCAGTCTAGCTGTGTGGAGGAGAAGGTACTGCTCTGTTTCAGCTGTTATGGTCAGTCTAGCTGTATGGAGAAGGTACTGCTCTGTCTCAGCTGTTATGGTCAGTCTAGCTGTTTGGAGGAGGAGGTACTGCTCTGTTTCAGCTGTTATGGTCAGTCTAGCTGTATGGAGAAGGTACTGCTCTGTTTCAGCTGTTATGGTCAGTCTAGCTGTATGGAGAAGGTACTGCTCTGTTTCAGCTGTTATGGTCAGTCTAGCTGTATGGAGGAGAAGGTACTGCTCTGTTTCAGCTGTTATGCTCAGTCTAGATGTGTGGAGAAGAAGGTACTGCTCTGTTTCAGCTGTTATGGTCAGTCTAGCTGTGTGGAGGAGGAGGTACTGCTCTGTTTCAGCTGTTACGGTCAGTCTAGATGTGTGGAGAAGAAGGTACTGCTCTGTTTCAGCTGTTATGGTCAGTCTAGCTGTATGGAGAAGGTACTGCTCTGTCTCAGCTGTTATGGTCAGTCTAGCTGTGTGGAGGAGGAGGTACTGCTCTGTTTCAGCTGTTATGGTCAGTCTAGCTGTATGGAGAAGGTACTGCTCTGTCTCAGCTGTTATGGTCAGTCTAGCTGTATGGAGAAGGTACTGCTCTGTTTCAGCTGTTATGGTCAGTCTAGCTGTATGGAGAAGGTACTGCTCTGTTTCAGCTGTTATGGTCAGTCTAGCTGTGTGGAGGAGAAGGTACTGCTCTGTTTCAGCTGTTATGGTCGTTCTAGCTGTATGGAGAAGGTACTGCTCTGTTTTAGCTGTTATGGTCTGTCTAGCTGTATGGAGGAGGAGGTACTGCTCTGTTTCAGCTGTTATGGTCTGTCTAGCTGTATGGAGATGGTACTGCTCTGTTTCAGCTTTTATTGTCAGTCTAGCTGTATGGAGTAGGTACTGCTCTGTTTCAGCTGTTATGGTCTGTCTAGCTGTATGGAGGAGGTACTGCTCTGTTTCAGCTGTTATGGTCAGTCTAGCTGTATGGAGGAGAAGGTACTGCTCTGTTTCAGCTGTTATGCTCAGTCTAGCTGTATGGAGAAGGTACTGCTCTGTTTCAGCTGTTATGGTCTGTCTAGCTGTATGGAGGAGGAGGTACTGCTCTGTTTCAGCTGTTATGCTCAGTCTAGCTGTATGGAGAAGGTACTGCTCTGTTTCAGCTGTTATGGTCTGTCTAGCTGTATGGAGGAGGAGGTACTGCTCTGTTTCAGCTGTTATGGTCAGTCTAGCTGTATGGAGATGGTACTGCTCTGTTTCAGCTGTTATGGTCAGTCTAGCTGTATGGAGAAGGTACTGCTCTGTTTCAGCTGTTATGGTCTGTCTAGCTGTATAGAGAAGGTACTGCTCTGTTTCAGCTGTTATGGTCAGTCTAGCTGTATGGAGGAGAAGGTACTGCTCTGTTTCAGCTGTTATGCTCAGTCTAGATGTGTGGAGAAGAAGGTACTGCTCTGTTTCAGCTGTTATGGTCAGTCTAGCTGTGTGGAGGAGGAGGTACTGCTCTGTTTCAGCTGTTATGGTCAGTCTAGCTGTGTGGAGGAGAAGGTACTGCTCTGTTTCAGCTGTTATGGTCAGTCTAGCTGTATGGAGGAGAAAGTACTGCTCTGTTTCAGCTGTTATGGTCAGTCTAGCTGTGTGGAGGAGAAGGTACTGCTCTGTTTCAGCTGTTATGGTCTGTCTAGCTGTATGGAGGAGAAGGTACTGCTCTGTTTCAGCTGTTATGGTCTGTCTTGCTGTATGGAGGAGAAGGTACTGCTCTGTTTCAGCTGTTATGGTCAGTCTAGCTGTGTGGAGGAGGAGGTACTGCTCTGTTTCAGCTGTTACGGTCAGTCTAGATGTGTGGAGAAGAAGGTACTGCTCTGTTTCACCTGTTATGGTCAGTCTAGCTGTATGGAGGAGAAAGTACTGCTCTGTTTCAGCTGTTATGGTCAGTCTAGCTGTGTGGAGGAGAAGGTACTGCTCTGTTTCAGCTGTTATGGTCAGTCTAGCTGTATGGAGAAGGTACTGCTCTGTTTCAGCTGTTATGGTCTGTCTAGCTGTATGGAGGAGGAGGTACTGCTCTGTTTCAGCTGTTATGGTCAGTCTAGCTGTATGGAGATGGTACTGCTCTGTTTCAGGTTTTATTGTCAGTCTAGCTGTATGGAGTAGGTACTGCTCTGTTTCAGCTGTTATGGTCTGTCTAGCTGTATGGAGGAGGTACTGCTCTGTTTCAGCTGTTATGGTCAGTCTAGCTGTATGGAGGAGAAGGTACTGCTCTGTTTCAGCTGTTATGCTCAGTCTAGCTGTATGGAGAAGGTACTGCTCTGTTTCAGCTGTTATGGTCTGTCTAGCTGTATGGAGAAGGTACTGCTCTGTTTCAGCTGTTATGGTCAGTCTAGCTGTGTGGAGAAGAAGGTACTGCTCTGTTTCAGCTGTTATGGTCAGTCTAGCTGTATGGAGGAGAAAGTACTGCTCTGTTTCAGCTGTTATGGTCAGTCTAGCTGTGTGGAGAAGGTACTGCTCTGTTTCAGCTGTTATGGTCTGTCTAGCTGTATGGAGGAGGAGGTACTGCTCTGTTTCAGCTGTTATGGTCAGTCTAGCTGTATGGAGAAGGTACTGCTCTGTTTCAGCTGTTATGGTCAGTCTAGCTGTATGGAGAAGGTACTGCTCTGTTTCAGCTGTTATGGTCTGTCTAGCTGTATGGAGGAGAAGGTACTGCTCTGTTTCAGCTGTTATGCTCAGTCTAGATGTGTGGAGAAGAAGGTACTGCTCTGTTTCAGCTGTTATGGTCAGTCTAGCTGTGTGGAGGAGGAGGTACTGCTCTGTTTCAGCTGTTATGGTCAGTCTAGCTGTGTGGAGAAGAAGGTACTGCTCTGTTTCAGCTGTTATGGTCAGTCTAGCTGTATGGAGGAGAAAGTACTGCTCTGTTTCAGCTGTTATGGTCAGTCTAGCTGTGTGGAGGAGAAGGTACTGCTCTGTTTCAGCTGTTATGGTCTGTCTAGCTGTATGGAGGAGAAGGTACTGCTCTGTTTCAGCTGTTATGGTCTGTCTTGCTGTATGGAGGAGAAGGTACTGCTCTGTTTCAGCTGTTATGGTCAGTCTAGCTGTGTGGAGGAGAAGGTACTGCTCTGTTTCAGCTGTTATGGTCAGTCTAGCTGTATGGAGAAGGTACTGCTCTGTCTCAGCTGTTATGGTCAGTCTAGCTGTTTGGAGGAGGAGGTACTGCTCTGTTTCAGCTGTTATGGTCAGTCTAGCTTTATGGAGAAGGTACTGCTCTGTTTCAGCTGTTATGGTCAGTCTAGCTGTATGGAGAAGGTACTGCTCTGTTTCAGCTGTTATGGTCAGTCTAGCTGTATGGAGAAGAAGGTACTGCTCTGTTTCAGCTGTTATGCTCAGTCTAGATGTGTGGAGAAGAAGGTACTGCTCTGTTTCAGCTGTTATGGTCAGTCTAGCTGTGTGGAGGAGGAGGTACTGCTCTGTTTCAGCTGTTACGGTCAGTCTAGATGTGTGGAGAAGAAGGTACTGCTCTGTTTCAGCTGTTATGGTCAGTCTAGCTGTATGGAGGAGAAAGTACTGCTCTGTCTCAGCTGTTATGGTCAGTCTAGCTGTTTGGAGGAGAAGGTACTGCTCTGTTTCAGCTGTTATGGTCAGTCTAGCTGTATGGAGAAGGTACTGCTCTGTTTCAGCTGTTATGGTCAGTCTAGCTGTATGGAGAAGGTACTGCTCTGTTTCAGCTGTTATGGTCAGTCTAGCTGTATGGAGGAGAAGGTACTGCTCTGTTTCAGCTGTTATGCTCAGTCTAGATGTGTGGAGAAGAAGGTACTGCTCTGTTTCAGCTGTTTTGGTCAGTCTAGCTGTGTGGAGGAGGAGGTACTGCTCTGTTTCAGCTGTTATGGTCAGTCTAGCTGTGTGGAGGAGAAGGTACTGCTCTGTTTCAGCTGTTGTGCTCAGTCTAGCTGTATGGAGAAGGTACTGCTCTGTTTCAGCTGTTATGGTCAGTCTAGCTGTATGGAGGAGAAGGTACTGCTCTGTTTCAGCTGTTATGGTCAGTCTAGCTGTGTGGAGGAGAAGGTACTGCTCTGTTTCAGCTGTTATGGTCAGTCTAGCTGTATGGAGAAGGTACTGCTCTGTTTCAGCTGTTATGGTCTGTCTAGCTGTATGGAGGAGGAGGTACTGCTCTGTTTCAGCTGTTATGGTCAGTCTAGCTGTATGGAGAAGGTACTGCTCTGTTTCAGCTGTTATGGTCAGTCTAGCTGTATGGAGAAGGTACTGCTCTGTTTCAGCTGTTATGGTCAGTCTAGCTGTATGGAGAAGGTACTGCTCTGTTTCAGCTGTTATGGTCAGTCTAGCTGTATGGAGGAGAAGGTACTGCTCTGTTTCAGCTGTTGTGCTCAGTCTAGCTGTGTGGAGAAGAAGGTACTGCTCTGTTTCAGCTGTTATGGTCAGTCTAGCTGTATGGAGAGAGGTACTGCTCTGTTTCAGCTGTTATGGTCAGTCTTGCTGTGTGGAGAAGGTACTGCTCTGTTTCAGCTGTTATGGTCAGTCTAGCTGTATGGAGAAGGTACTGCTCTGTCTCAGCTGTTATGGTCAGTCTAGCTGTGTGGAGGAGAAGGTACTGCTCTGTTTCAGCTGTTATGGTCAGTCTAGCTGTATGGAGAAGGTACTGCTCTGTCTCAGCTGTTATGGTCAGTCTAGCTGTTTGGAGGAGGAGGTACTGCTCTGTTTCAGCTGTTATGGTCAGTCTAGCTGTATGGAGAAGGTACTGCTCTGTCTCAGCTGTTATGGTCAGTCTAGCTGTGTGGAGGAGAAGGTACTGCTCTGTTTCAGCTGTTATGGTCAGTCTAGCTGTATGGAGAAGGTACTGCTCTGTCTCAGCTGTTATGGTCAGTCTAGCTGTTTGGAGGAGGAGGTACTGCTCTGTTTCAGCTGTTATGGTCAGTCTAGCTGTATGGAGAAGGTACTGCTCTGTTTCAGCTGTTATGGTCAGTCTAGCTGTATGGAGAAGGTACTGCTCTGTTTCAGCTGTTATGGTCAGTCTAGCTGTATGGAGGAGAAGGTACTGCTCTGTTTCAGCTGTTATGCTCAGTCTAGATGTGTGGAGAAGAAGGTACTGCTCTGTTTCAGCTGTTTTGGTCAGTCTAGCTGTGTGGAGGAGGAGGTACTGCTCTGTTTCAGCTGTTACGGTCAGTCTAGCTGTATGGAGGAGAAGGTACTGCTCTGTTTCAGCTGTTGTGCTCAGTCTAGCTGTATGGAGAAGGTACTGCTCTGTTTCAGCTGTTATGGTCAGTCTAGCTGTATGGAGGAGAAGGTACTGCTCTGTTTCAGCTGTTATGGTCAGTCTAGCTGTATGGAGGAGAAGGTACTGTTCTGTTTCAGCTGTTATGGTCAGTCTAGCTGTATGGAGAAGGTACTGCTCTGTTTCAGCTGTTATGGTCAGTCTAGCTGTATGGAGAAGGTACTGCTCTGTTTCAGCTGTTATGGTCAGTCTAGCTGTATGGAGGAGAAGGTACTGCTCTGTTTCAGCTGTTGTGCTCAGTCTAGCTGTGTGGAGAAGAAGGTACTGCTCTGTTTCAGCTGTTATGGTCAGTCTAGCTGTATGGAGAAGGTACTGCTCTGTTTCAGCTGTTATGGTCAGTCTTGCTGTGTGGAGGAAGGTACTGCTCTGTTTCAGCTGTTATGGTCAGTCTAGCTGTATGGAGAAGGTACTGCTCTGTTTCAGCTGTTATGGTCAGTCTAGCTGTGTGGAGGAGAAGGTACTGCTCTGTTTCAGCTGTTATGGTCAGTCTAGCTGTATGGAGAAGGTACTGCTCTGTCTCAGCTGTTATGGTCAGTCTAGCTGTTTGGAGGAGGAGGTACTGCTCTGTTTCAGCTGTTATGGTCAGTCTAGCTGTATGGAGAAGGTACTGCTCTGTTTCAGCTGTTATGGTCAGTCTAGCTGTATGGAGAAGGTACTGCTCTGTTTCAGCTGTTATGGTCAGTCTAGCTGTATGGAGGAGAAGGTACTGCTCTGTTTCAGCTGTTATGCTCAGTCTAGATGTGTGGAGAAGAAGGTACTGCTCTGTTTCAGCTGTTATGGTCAGTCTAGCTGTGTGGAGGAGGAGGTACTGCTCTGTTTCAGCTGTTACGGTCAGTCTAGATGTGTGGAGAAGAAGGTACTGCTCTGTTTCAGCTGTTATGGTCAGTCTAGCTGTATGGAGGAGAAAGTACTGCTCTGTTTCAGCTGTTATGGTCAGTCTAGCTGTGTGGAGGAGAAGGTACTGCTCTGTTTCAGCTGTTATGGTCAGTTTAGCTGTATGGAGAAGGTACTGCTCTGTTTCAGCTGTTATGGTCTGTCTAGCTGTATGGAGGAGGAGGTACTGCTCTGTTTCAGCTGTTATGGTCAGTCTAGCTGTATGGAGAAGGTACTGCTCTGTTTCAGCTGTTATGGTCAGTCTAGCTGTATGGAGAAGGTACTGCTCTGTTTCAGCTGTTATGGTCAGTCTAGCTGTGTGGAGAAGGTACTGCTCTGTTTCAGCTGTTATGGTCAGTCTAGCTGTATGGAGAAGGTACTGCTCTGTCTCAGCTGTTATGGTCAGTCTAGCTGTGTGGAGGAGGAGGTACTGCTCTGTTTCAGCTGTTATGGTCAGTCTAGCTGTATGGAGAAGGTACTTCTCTGTCTCAGCTGTTATGGTCAGTCTAGCTGTGTGGAGGAGGAGGCACTGCTCTGTTTCAGCTGTTATGGTCAGTCTAGCTGTATGGAGAAGGTACTGCTCTGTTTCAGCTGTTATGGTCAGTCTAGCTGTATGGAGAAGGTACTGCTCTGTTTCAGCTGTTATGGTCAGTCTAGCTGTATGGAGGAGAAGGTACTGCTCTGTTTCAGCTGTTATGGTCAGTCTAGATGTGTGGAGAAGAAGATACTGCTCTGTTTCAGCTGTTATGGTCAGTCTAGCTGTGTGGAGGAGGAGGTACTGCTCTGTTTCAGCTGTTACGGTCAGTCTAGATGTGTGGAGAAGAAGGTACTGCTCTGTTTCACCTGTTATGGTCAGTCTAGCTGTATGGAGGAGAAAGTACTGCTCTGTTTCAGCTGTTATGGTCAGTCTAGCTGTGTGGAGGAGAAGGTACTGCTCTGTTTCAGCTGTTATGGTCAGTCTAGCTGTATGGAGAAGGTACTGCTCTGTTTCAGCTGTTATGGTCTGTCTAGCTGTATGGAGGAGGAGGTACTGCTCTGTTTCAGCTGTTATGGTCAGTCTAGCTGTATGGAGATGGTACTGCTCTGTTTCAGCTGTTATGGTCAGTCTAGCTGTATGGAGAAGGTACTGCTCTGTTTCAGCTGTTATGGTCAGTCTTGCTGTGTGGAGAAGGTACTGCTCTGTTTCAGCTGTTATGGTCAGTCTAGCTGTATGGAGAAGGTACTGCTCTGTCTCAGCTGTTATGGTCAGTCTAGCTGTGTGGAGGAGAAGGTACTGCTCTGTTTCAGCTGTTATGGTCAGTCTAGCTGTATGGAGAAGGTACTGCTCTGTCTCAGCTGTTATGGTCAGTCTAGCTGTTTGGAGGAGGAGGTACTGCTCTGTTTCAGCTGTTATGGTCAGTCTAGCTGTATGGAGAAGGTACTGCTCTGTTTCAGCTGTTATGGTCAGTCTAGCTGTATGGAGAAGGTACTGCTCTGTTTCAGCTGTTATGGTCAGTCTAGCTGTATGGAGGAGAAGGTACTGCTCTGTTTCAGCTGTTATGCTCAGTCTAGATGTGTGGAGAAGAAGGTACTGCTCTGTTTCAGCTGTTTTGGTCAGTCTAGCTGTGTGGAGGAGGAGGTACTGCTCTGTTTCAGCTGTTACGGTCAGTCTAGATGTGTGGAGAAGAAGGTACTGCTCTGTTTCAGCTGTTATGGTCAGTCTAGCTGTATGGAGGAGAAAGTACTGCTCTGTTTCAGCTGTTATGGTCAGTCTAGCTGTGTGGAGGAGAAGGTACTGCTCTGTTTCAGCTGTTATGGTCAGTTTAGCTGTATGGAGAAGGTACTGCTCTGTTTCAGCTGTTATGGTCTGTCTAGCTGTATGGAGGACGAGGCACTGCTCTGTTTCAGCTGTTATGGTCAGTCTAGCTGTATGGAGAAGGTACTGCTCTGTTTCAGCTGTTATGGTCAGTCTAGCTGTATGGAGAAGGTACTGCTCTGTTTCAGCTGTTATGGTCAGTCTACCTGTATGGAGGAGAAGGTACTGCTCTGTTTCAGCTGTTATGCTCAGTCTAGATGTGTGGAGAAGAAGGTACTGCTCTGTTTCAGCTGTTATGGTCAGTCTAGCTGTATGGAGAAGGTACTGCTCTGTTTCAGCTGTTATGGTCAGTCTTGCTGTGTGGAGAAGGTACTGCTCTGTTTCAGCTGTTATGGTCAGTCTAGCTGTATGGAGAAGGTACTGCTCTGTCTCAGCTGTTATGGTCAGTCTAGCTGTGTGGAGGAGGAGGTACTGCTCTGTTTCAGCTGTTATGGTCAGTCTAGCTGTATGGAGAAGGTACTTCTCTGTCTCAGCTGTTATGGTCAGTCTAGCTGTGTGGAGGAGGAGGCACTGCTCTGTTTCAGCTGTTATGGTCAGTCTAGCTGTATGGAGAAGGTACTGCTCTGTTTCAGCTGTTATGGTCAGTCTAGCTGTATGGAGAAGGTACTGCTCTGTTTCAGCTGTTATGGTCAGTCTAGCTGTATGGAGGAGAAGGTACTGCTCTGTTTCAGCTGTTATGGTCAGTCTAGATGTGTGGAGAAGAAGGTACTGCTCTGTTTCAGCTGTTATGGTCAGTCTAGCTGTGTGGAGGAGGAGGTACTGCTCTGTTTCAGCTGTTACGGTCAGTCTAGATGTGTGGAGAAGAAGGTACTGCTCTGTTTCAGCTGTTATGGTCAGTCTAGCTGTATGGAGGAGAAAGTACTGCTCTGTTTCAGCTGTTATGGTCAGTCTAGCTGTGTGGAGGAGAAGGTACTGCTCTGTTTCAGCTGTTATGGTCAGTCTAGCTGTATGGAGAAGGTACTGCTCTGTTTCAGCTGTTATGGTCTGTCTAGCTGTATGGAGGAGGAGGTACTGCTCTGTTTCAGCTGTTATGGTCAGTCTAGCTGTATGGAGATGGTACTGCTCTGTTTCAGCTGTTATGGTCAGTCTAGCTGTATGGAGAAGGTACTGCTCTGTTTCAGCTGTTATGGTCAGTCTAGCTGTATAGAGAAGGTACTGCTCTGTTTCAGCTGTTATGGTCAGTCTAGCTGTATGGAGGAGAAGGTACTGCTCTGTTTCAGCTGTTATGCTCAGTCTAGATGTGTGGAGAAGAAGGTACTGCTCTGTTTCAGCTGTTATGGTCAGTCTAGCTGTGTGGAGGAGGAGGTACTGCTCTTTTTCAGCTGTTATGGTCAGTCTAGCTGTGTGGAGGAGAAGGTACTGCTCTGTTTCAGCTGTTATGGTCAGTCTAGCTGTATGGAGAAGGTACTGCTCTGTCTCAGCTGTTATGGTCAGTCTAGCTGTGTGGAGGAGGAGGTACTGCTCTGTTTCAGCTGTTATGGTCAGTCTAGCTGTATGGAGAAGGTACTGCTCTGTTTCAGCTGTTATGGTCAGTCTAGCTGTATGGAGAAGGTACTGCTCTGTTTCAGCTGTTATGGTCAGTCTAGCTGTATGGAGGAGAAGGTACTGCTCTGTTTCAGCTGTTATGCTCAGTCTAGATGTGTGGAGAAGAAGGTACTGCTCTGTTTCAGCTGTTATGGTCAGTCTAGCTGTGTGGAGGAGGAGGTACTGCTCTGTTTCAGCTGTTACGGTCAGTCTAGATGTGTGGAGAAGAAGGTACTGCTCTGTTTCACCTGTTATGGTCAGTCTAGCTGTATGGAGGAGAAAGTACTGCTCTGTTTCAGCTGTCATGGTCAGTCTAGCTGTGTGGAGGAGAAGGTACTGCTCTGTTTCAGCTGTTATGGTCAGTCTAGCTGTATGGAGAAGGTACTGCTCTGTTTTAGCTGTTATGGTCTGTCTAGCTGTATGGAGGAGGAGGTACTGCTCTGTTTCAGCTGTTATGGTCAGTCTAGCTGTATGGAGATGGTACTGCTCTGTTTCAGGTTTTATTGTCAGTCTAGCTGTATGGAGTAGGTACTGCTCTGTTTCAGCTGTTATGGTCTGTCTAGCTGTATGGAGGAGGTACTGCTATGTTTCAGCTGTTATGGTCAGTCTAGCTGTATGGAGGAGGAGGTACTGCTCTGTTTCAGCTGTTATGGTCAGTCTAGCTGTATGGAGAAGGTACTGCTCTGTTTCAGCTGTTATGGTCTGTCTAGCTGTATGGAGGAGGAGGTACTGCTCTGTTTCAGCTGTTATGGTCAGTCTAGATGTATGAAGGAGTAGGTACTGATCTGTTTCAGCTGTTATGCTCAGTCTAGATGTGTGGAGAAGAAGGTACTGCTCTGTTTCAGCTGTTATGGTCAGTCTAGCTGTATGGAGAAGGTACTGCTCTGTTTCAGCTGTTATGGTCAGTCTTGCTGTGTGGAGAAGGTACTGCTCTGTTTCAGCTGTTATGGTCAGTCTAGCTGTATGGAGAAGGTACTGCTCTGTCTCAGCTGTTATGGTCAGTCTAGCTGTGTGGAGGAGGAGGTACTGCTCTGTTTCAGCTGTTATGGTCAGTCTAGCTGTATGGAGAAGGTACTGCTCTGTCTCAGCTGTTATGGTCAGTCTAGCTGTGTGGAGGAGGAGGCACTGCTCTGTTTCAGCTTTTATGGTCAGTCTAGCTGTATGGAGAAGGTACTGCTCTGTTTCAGCTGTTATGGTCAGTCTAGCTGTATGGAGAAGGTACTGCTCTGTTTCAGCTGTTATGGTCAGTCTAGCTGTGTGGAGGAGGAGGTACTGCTCTGTTTCAGCTGTTACGGTCAGTCTAGATGTGTGGAGAAGAAGGTACTGCTCTGTTTCAGCTGTTATGGTCAGTCTAGCTGTATGGAGGAGGAGGTACTGCTCTGTTTCAGCTGTTATGGTCAGTCAAGCTGTGTGGAGGAGAAGGTACTGCTCTGTTTCAGCTGTTACGGTCAGTCTAGCTGTGTGGAGAAGAAGGTACTGCTCTGTTTCAGCTGTTATGGTCAGTCTAGCTGTATGGAGAAGGTACTGCTCTGTTTCAGCTGTTATGGTCTGTCTAGCTGTATGGAGGAGGAGGTACTGCTCTGTTTCAGCTGTTATGGTCAGTCTAGCTGTATGGAGATGGTACTGCTCTGTTTCAGGTTTTATGGTCAGTCAATCTGTGTTGAGGAGGAGGTACTGCTCTGTTTCAGCTGTTACGGTCAGTCTAGCTGTGTGGAGGAGAAGGTACTGCTCTGTTTCAGCTGTTATGGTCAGTCTAGCTGTATGGAGAAGGTACTGCTCTGTTTCAGCTGTTATGGTCTGTCTAGCTGTATGGAGGAGGAGGTACTGCTCTGTTTCAGCTGTTATGGTCAGTCTAGCTGTATGGAGATGGTACTGCTCTGTTTCAGGTTTTATTGTCAGTCTAGCTGTATGGAGAAGGTACTGCTCTGTTTCAGCTGTTATGGTCTGTCTAGCTGTATGGAGGAGGAGGTACTGCTCTGTTTCAGCTGTTATGGTCAGTCTAGATGTGTGGAGGAGAAGGTACTGCTCTGTTTCAGCTGTTATGGTCAGTCTAGCTGTATGGAGGAGGAGGTACTGCTCTGTTTCAGCTGTTATGGTCAGTCTAGCTGTATGGAGAACAAGGTACTGCTCTGTTTCAGCTGTTATGGTCAGTCTAGCTGTATGGAGGAGGAGGTACTGCTCTGTTTCAGCTGTTAAGGTCAGTCTAGCTGTATGGAGGAGAAGGTACTGCTCTGTTTCAGCTGTTATGGTCAGTCTAGCTTTATGGAGGAGGAGGTATTCCTCTGTTTCAGCTGTCATGGTCAGTCTAGCTGTGTGGAGGAGAAGGTACTGCTCTGTTTCAGCTGTTATGGTCAGTCTAGCTGTATGGAGAAGGTACTGCTCTGTCTCAGCTGTTATGGTCAGTCTAGCTGTGTGGAGGAGGAGGTACTGCTCTGTTTCAGCTGTTATGGACAGTCTAGCTGTATGGAGAAGGTACTGCTCTGTTTCAGCTGTTATGGTCAGTCTAGCTGTATGGAGGAGAAGGTACTGCTCTGTTTCAGCTGTTATGGTCAGTCTAGCTGTAAGGAGAAGGTACTGCTCTGTTTCAGCTGTTATGGTCAGTCTAGCTTTATGGAGGAGAAGGTACTGCTCTGTTTCAGCTGTTGTGGTCTGTCTAGCTGTATGGAGGAGAAGGTACTGCTCTGTTTCAGCTGTTATGGTCTGTCTTGCTGTATGGAGGAGAAGGTACTGCTCTGTTTCAGCTGTTATGGTCAGTCTAGCTGTGTGGAGGAGAAGGTACTGCTCTGTTTCAGCTGTTATGGTCAGTCTAGCTGTGTGGAGAAGGTACTGCTCTGTCTCAGCTGTTATGGTCAGTCTAGCTGTTTGGAGGAGGAGGTACTGCTCTGTTTCAGCTGTTATGGTCAGTCTAGCTGTATGGAGAAGGTACTGCTCTGTTTCAGCTGTTATGGTCAGTCTAGCTGTATGGAGAAGGTACTGCTCTGTTTCAGCTGTTATGGTCAGTCTAGCTGTATGGAGGAGAAGGTACTGCTCTGTTTCAGCTGTTATGCTCAGTCTAGATGTGTGGAGAAGAAGGTACTGCTCTGTTTCAGCTGTTATGGTCAGTCTAGCTGTGTGGAGGAGGAGGTACTGCTCTGTTTCAGCTGTTATGGTCAGTCTAGATGTGTGGAGAAGAAGGTACTGCTCTGTTTCAGCTGTTATGGTCTGTCTAGCTGTATGGAGGAGGAGGTACTGCTCTGTTTCAGCTGTTAAGGTCAGTCTAGCTGTATGGAGGAGAAGGTACTGCTCTGTTTCAGCTGTTATGGTCAGTCTAGCTGTATGGAGGAGGAGGTATTCCTCTGTTTCAGCTGTTATGGTCTGTCTAGCTGAATGGAGTAGAAGGTACTGCTCTGTTTCAGCTGTTATGGTCAGTCTAGCTGAATGGAGAAGGTACTGCTCTGTTTCAGCTGTTATGGTCTGTCTAGCTGTATGGAGGAGAAGGTACTGCTCTGTTTCAGCTGTTATGGTCAGTCTAGATGTGTGGAGAAGAAGGTACTGCTCTGTTTCAGCTGTTATGGTCAGTCTAGCTGTATGGAGGAGGAGGTACTGCTCTGTTTCAGCTGTTATGGTCAGTCTAGCTGTATGGAGAACAAGGTACTGCTCTGTTTCAGCTGTTATGGTCTGTCTAGCTGTATGGTGGAGGAGGTACTGCTCTGTTTCAGCTGTTATGGTCAGTCTAGCTGTATGGAGAACAAGGTACTGCTCTGTTTCAGCTGTTATGGTCTGTCTAGCTGTATGGAGGAGGAGGTACTGCTCTGCTTCAGCTGTTAAGGTCAGTCTAGCTGTATGGAGGAGAAGGTACTGCTCTGTTTCAGCTGTTATGGTCAGTCTAGCTGTATGGAGGAGGAGGTATTCCTCTGTTTCAGCTGTTATGGTCTGTCTAGCTGTATGGAGAAGGTACTGCTCTGTTTCCGCTGTTATGGTCAGTCTAGTTGTATGGAGAAGGTACTGCTCTGTTTCAGCTGTTATGGTCTGTCTAGCTGTATGGAGGAGAAGGTACTGCTCTGTTTCAGCTGTTATGGTCAGTCTAGCTGTGTGGAGGAGAAGGTACTGCTCTGTTTCAGCTGTTATGGTCTGTCTTGCTGTGTGGAGGAGGTCCTTGCATCAACAACCTTAGAAATGTTTTAATCTTTTATGATGTAATGTGATTTGTGAATGAAAATATAGTATTTCAAATGAGTGTGTGTATATGTATGTGTGTGTGTGTGTGTGTGTGTGTGTGTGTGTGTGTGTGTGTGTGTGTGTGTGTGTGTGTGTGTGTGTGTGTGTGTGTGTGTGTGTGTGTGTGTGTGTGTGTGTGTGTGTGTGTGTGTGTGTGTGTGTGTGTGTGTGTGTGTGTTTTTACCCCAGACAGAAGCCCAGTGGACAGATGGCTGGTTCAGACACAGACTGACACACCATAACCAACCGATTACACACACATTGACTGTAGAGAGAAAGAAAGGAAAGGAGAGGGAGGAGAGAGAGAGAGAGAGAGACAATATATCATTCACAATGTCTCTATCCCTTTGGAACTGTGGTGAGTGTAGTGTTTACTGTAGTGAGTGTAATGTTTACTGTAGTGAGTGTAGTGTTTACTGTAGTGAGTGTAATGTTTACTGTAGTGTTTACTGTAGTGAGTGTAATGTTAACTGTAGTGAGTGTAGTGTTTACTGTAGTGAGTGTAGTGGTTACTGTAGTGAGTGTAGTGTTTACTGTAGTGAGTGTAATGTTTACTGTAGTGAGTGTAATTTAACTGTAGTGAGTGTAGTGTTTACTATAGTGAGTGAAAGTGTTTGCTGTAGTGAGTGTAGTGTTTACTGTAGTGAGTGTAATGTTAACTGTAGTGAGTGTAGTGTTTACTGTAGTGAGTGTAATGTTTTCTGTAGTGAGTGTAATGTTAACTGTAGTGAGTGTAGTGTTTACTGTAGTGTGTGTAGTGTTTACTGTAGTGAGTGTAGTGTTTACTGTAGTGAGTGTAATGTTAACTGTAGTGAGTGTAATGTTTACTGTAGTGGTTGTAATGTTAACTGTAGTGAGTGTAATGTTAACTGTAGTGAGTGTTGTGTTTACTGTAGTGAGTGTAATGTTTACTGTAGTGAGTGTAATGTTTACTGTAATGAGTGTAATGTTTACTGTAGTGAGTGTCGTGTTTACTGTAGTGAGTGTAGTGTTTACTGTAGTGAGTGTAATGTTTACTGTAGTGAGTGTAATGTTTACTGTAGTGAGTGTAGTGTTTACTGTAGTGAGTGTAGTGTTTACTGTAGTGAGTGTAATGTTAACTGTAGTGAGTGTAATGTTTACTGTAATGCGTGTAATGTTTACTGTAGTGAGTGTA
>NW_025550298.1:5000-10000 GCF_905237065.1 Salmo salar | reverse complement strand
TTGTTATTGATCATCTTATTGTGTTGTTATTGATTATCTTATTGTGTTGTTATTGATTATCTTATTGTGTTGTTATTGATCATCTTATTGTGTTGTTATTGATCATCGTATTGTGTTGTTATTGATCATCTTATTGTGTTGTTATTGATCATCTTATTGTGTTGTTATTGATCATCTTATTGTGTTGTTATTGATCATCTTATTGTGTTGTTATTGATCATCTTATTGTGTTGTTATTGATCATCTTATTGTGTCGTTATTGATCATCTTATTGTGTTGTTATTGATCATCTTATTGTGTTGTTATTGATCATCTTATTGTGTTGTTATTGATTATCTTATTGTGTTGTTATTGATCATCTTATTGTGTTGTTATTGATCATCTTATTGTGTTGTTATTGATCATCTTTTAATGTTGTTATTGATCATCTTATTGTGTTGTTATTGATCATCTTATTGTGTTGTTGTTGATCATCTTATTGTGCTGTTATTGATCATCTTATTGTGTTGTTATTGATCATTTTGAAAGCTGTAATCAATTAATCTCCTCTTGGCTAGCCTCTTTCTTCTCCTCTGTCCTGTTTGCTCAAAATGCTGGCATGTTCCAACACAACGGCCCAATCCTAAATGGACCCCTAGATCCTACACCAGTGGTCACCAACCTTTTCTGAGTCAAGATCACTTTCTGAGTCAAGATCACTTTCTGAGTCAAAATCACTTTCTGAGTCAAGATCACTTTCTGAGTCAAAATTACTTTCTGACTCAAGATCCCTTTCTGAGTCAAGATCCCTTTCTGAGTAAAAATCATTTTATGAGTCAAAATCACTTTCTGAGTCAAGATTACTTTCTTAGTCAAGATCACTTTCTGAGTCAAAATGCAAGCAGATTTGCTCAAATTTTCTTTAAAAAATGACTTAACAAAACGTTAGCCTATGCAACATTAATAACCTATTAAAACATGAACCTATTTCAACATTTTAGGTAACCTGTATGATCACACTGGTAACAAAGCATTTGTTATATTACTTTTGACCTCTCACATGACTCACCATCACTCCTCTCTCCCTCCTCTCTCCCTCCTTCCCTCCCTCCGCTCTACCTCCCTCCTCACTCTCTCCCTCCCTCCTCTCACCCTCCCTCCCCTGAGAAAAGGGGACACAGTCTTCCAGCTGTGTCATGTCCTGACCAGTAAAAGGGGTTATTTGTCATTATAGTTGGTCAGGGCGTGGCAGGGGGGTGTTTGTTTTGTGTGTTTGGGTATTGTGAGTTTATGTTCTAGTTTTCCTCTTTCTATGTTTAATCTAGCTTTTCTATTTCTATGTGAGTTTTGGCAATGACCTCCAATTAGAGCCAGCTGGTTGTTGTTGTCTCTAATTGGAGGCCATATTTAGTTGTGTTTATTTTCACTTGTGTTTGTGGGTGGTTGTTTCTAGTATAGTCTGTGCACCTTACTGGACTGTTTTTGTCGTTTGTTTATTTTGATTAAGTGTTTTCTTTAATAAAGTTAAGAAGATGAGCACTTTACCCGCTGCGTTTTGGTCCACTCAATACAACCCTTGTGACAAGCTGATGGCTAAAAAACTCAAGTCTCACTGCATTATTTCTGCCTCACGCATCAATTCATGTTGTTCATTCCATGTCCAGATGATGTGAAATATTAATTAATGTAAAAATACAGACTAAGTCTAATAACAACAACGTAATACCCCCACTGCTCTACGCCCTTACCCCCACTGCTCTACGCCCTACCCCCCACTGCTCTACGCCCTACCCCCCACTGCCCTACGCCCTACCCCCACTGCTCTACGCCCTACCCCCCACTGCTCTACGCCCCTACCCCCACTGCCCTACGCCCCTACCCCCATTGCTCTCACGCCCTACCCCCCCACTGCTCTACGCCCCTACCCCCACTGCCCTACGCCCTACCCCCCACTGCCCTACGCCCTACCCCCACTGCTCTACGCCCCTACCCCCACTGCTCTACGCCCCTACCCCCACTGCTCTCACGCCCTACCCCCCACTGCTCTACGCCCTACCCCCACTGCTCTACGCCCCTACCCCCACTGCTCTACGCCCTACCCCCACTGCTCTACGCCCTACCCCCACTGCTCTACGCCCTACCCCCATTGCTCTACGCCCTACCCCCCACTGCTCTACGCCCCTACCCCCACTGCTCTACGCCCTACCCCCCACTGCTCTACGCCCTACCCCCATTGCTCTACGCCCCTACCCCCCACTGCTCTACACCCTACCCCCCCACTGCCCTACGCCCTACCCCCACTGCCCTACGCCCCTACCCCCCACTGCCCTACGCCCCTACCTCCCACTGCTCACGCCCTACTCCCCACTGCCCCTACCCCCCACTGCCCTACGCCCCCACTGCCCTACCCCCACTGCCCTACCCCCACTGCCCTACCCCCACTGCCCTACGCCCCTACCCCCCCACTGCCCTACGCCCCTACCCCCACTGCTCTACGCCCCTACCCCCACTGCCCTACACCCTACCCCCACTGCCCTACCCCCCACTGCCCTACGCCCTACCCCCCACTGCTCTACGCCCTACCCCCCACTGCTCTCGCCCTACCCCCCTGCTCTACGCCCTACCCCCACTGCCCTACCCCCCACTGCTTTACCCCCCCACCCCCCCTTGTGGAGATCTGAGAGGATTTGATTTGTATAAGCAATATGTTGATACTTCCACCAATCAGATCAGATCAGATGGCAGGTAGAGATATTACCAAATTGTTTTTTATTTATTTATTTAACTAGGCAAGTCAGTTAAAAACAATTTATTATTTACAATGACGGCCTAGGAACAGTGGGTTAACTGCCTTGTTCAGGGGCAGAACGACTGATTTTTACCTTGTCAGCTTGGGGTTTCGATCCAGCAACCATTGTGGTTACTGGCCCAACACTCTAACCACTAGGCTACCTGCTGCCCTCGTTGGTTGCAACTGACAAATACTCTAGGAGCTCCACAGGTGCCTAGGGCATAGTGTCTGGTGGTCTTTATTGGATTGGGCCTAATTCTTGTTCGTACTTAAGTCTTCTGGACATTTTAAGCTTTTTTTTTTAGCCAAAGCCATATCTCCACACAGTCTAAAATACCAAATGATGGCCTGCAGCAGCATTTAGTTTCTTAGTGTAACTCTCTCTGAGTAGTATCCAGGGGGGTTGAAACTGTGCCCGTGTCTCTGGCCAAGGCGACCATTTTGGAGCTGGTCACGGCTAATATGACACAATAAAATCCCATCATGCTTTGCTGGAGGCCTGGCCCTGTGACCTGCCAATCAGTTCACAGTGTTTAAATTCACTTCCCTGGAAGGGATGGGAAGTTAGGGGGGTGAAACTTGGAGGTTCTATCAGCTAGTTATTCTAAGTTAGGGGGTGAAACTTGGAGGTTCTATCAGCTAGTTATTCTAAGTTAGGGGGTGAAACTTGGAGGTTCTATCAGCTAGTTATTATAAGTTAGGGGTGAAACTTGGAGGTTCTATCAGCGAGTTATTCTAAGTTAGGGGGTGAAACTTGGAGGTTCTATCAGTGAGTTATTCTAAGTTAGGGGTGAAACTTGGAGGTTCTATCAGCTAGTTATTCTAAGTTAGGCGGTGAAACTTGGAGGTTCTATCAGCTAGTTATTCTAAGTTAGGGGGTGAAACTTGGAGGTTCTATCAGCTAGTTATTCTAAGTTAGGGTGTGAAACTTGGAGGTTATATCAGCTAGTTATTCTAAGTACTGGCCAACTGCCTCATTAACTTGTGGGGCTTCAGACTGACTCTGTACACCTGATTCAGCTAGTTAGGGCCAGGGTTTAGTGTTAGGGTTTAGGATTGACTAGTAGTGGTAGGGTTTAGGGTTTAGGGTTGACTAGGAGTGTTAGGGTTTAGGGTTGACTAGTAGTGTTAGGGTTTAGGACTTAGGGTTGACTAGTAGTGTTAGGGTTTAGGATTGACTAGTAGTGTTAGGGTTTAGGGTTTAGGGTTGACTAGTAGTGTTAGGGTTTAGGGTTGGCTAGCAGTGGTAGGGTTTAGGGTTGACTAGTAGTGGTAGGGTTTAGGGTTGGCTAGTAGTGTTAGGGTTTAGGGTTTAGGGTTGACTAGGAGTGTTAGGGTTTAGTGTTTAGGGTTGACTAGTAGTGTTAGGGTTTAGTGTTTAGGGTTGACTAGTAGTGTTAGGGTTTAGGGTTGACTAGTAGTGTTAGGGTTTAGGGTTGACTAGTAGTGTTAGGGTTTACGGTTTAGGGTTGACTAGTAATGTTAGGGTTTAGGGTTGCTAGTAGTGTTAGGGTTTAGGGTTGACTAGTAGTGTTAGGGTTTACGGTTTAGGGTAGACTAGTAATGTTAGGGTTTAGGGTTGACTAGTAGTGTTAGGGTTTAGGGTTGACTAGTAGTGTTAGGGTTTAGGGTTGACTAGTAGTGTTAGGGTTTAGTGTTTAGGGTTGACAAGTAGTGTTAGGGTTTAGGGTTTAGGGTTGACTAGTAGTGTTAGGGTTTAGTGTTTAGGGTTGACTAGTAGTGTTAGGGTTTAGTGTTTAGGGTTGACTAGTAGTGTTAGGGTTTAGTGTTTAGGGTTGACTAGTAGTGTTAGGGTTGACTAGTAATGTTAGGGGTTAGGGTTGACTAGTAGTGTTAGGGTTTAGTGTTTAGGGTTGACTAGTAGTGTTAGGGTTTAGTGTTTAGGGTTGACTAGTAGTGTTAGGGTTGACTAGTAATGTTAGGGGTTAGGGTTGACTAGTAGTGTTAGGGTTTAGTGTTTAGGGTTGACTAGTAGTGTTAGGGTTTAGGGTTGACTAGTAGTGTTAGGGTTTAGTGTTTAGGGTTGACTAGTAGTGTTAGGGTTTAGTGTTTAGGGTTGACTAGTAGTGTTAGGGTTTAGGGTTGACTAGTAGTGTTAGGGTTTAGTGTTTAAGGTTGACTAGTAGTGTTAGGGTTTAGGGTTGGCTAGTAGTGTTAGGGTTTAGGGTTGACTAGTAGTGTTAGGGTTTAGGGTTGACTAGTAGTGTTA
>NW_025550296.1:0-64717 GCF_905237065.1 Salmo salar | reverse complement strand
TAGCTTTTAGCCCTCTAAACTGGGTCGTTTTTGTATCAAATTCAATTTAGCTTTGTTTGTCAAATTTGTCGGGGGTGCATAATAATCGCAGAAAAGCTCCATTGTCTATTGAAACGGTGTCAAATGATACTCTAGTCACACTGGAACAGACCATGTGTGCTACATTACTGAGAATGTCCTATTTAACTAGCTTTTAGCCCTCTAAACTGGGTCGTTTTTTGTATCAAATTCAATTTAGCTTTGTTTGTCAAATTTGTCTGAGGGTGCATAAAAATCGCAGAAAAGCTCCATTGTCTATTGAAACGGTGTCAAATGATAGCTCGAGTCACACTGGAACAGACCATGTGTGCTACATTACTGAGAATGTCCTATTTAACTAGCTTTTAGCCCTCTAAACTGGGTCGTTTTTGTATCAAATTCAATTTAGCTTTGTTTGTCAAATTTGTCTGAGGGTGCATAAAAATCGCAGAAAAGCTCCATTGTCTATTGAAACGGTGTCAAATGATAGCTCTAGTCACACTGGAACAGACCATGTGTGCTACATTACTGAGAATGTCCTATTTAACTAGCTTTTAGCCCTCTAAACTGGGTCGTTTTTGTATCAAATTCAATTTAGCTTTGTTTGTCAAATTTGTCTGAGGGTGCATAAAAATCGCAGAAAAGCTCCATTGTCTATTGAAACGGTGTCAAATGATAGCTCTAGTCACACTGGAACAGACCATGTGTGCTACATTACTGAGAATGTCCTATTTAACTAGCTTTTAGCCCTCTAAACTGGGTCGTTTTTGTAGTAAATTCAATTTAGCTTTGTTTGTCAAATTTGTCTGGGGGTGCATAAAAATCGCAGAAAAGCTCCATTGTCTATTGAAACGGTGTCAAATGATTGCTCTAGTCACACTGGAACAGACCATGTGTGCTACATTACTGAGAATGTCCTATTTAACCTGTTGGGTCTAGGGGGCAGCATTTGCACGTCTGGATAAAAAAAATGTACCCGATTTAATCTGGTTACTAATCCTACCCAGTAACTAGAATATGCATATACTTATTATATATGGATAGAAAACACTCTAAAGTTTCCAAAACTGTTTGAATGGTGTCTGTGAGTATAACAGAACTCATTTGGCAGGCAAAACCCTGAGACATTTTCTGACAGGAAGTGGATACCTGATGTGTTGTATTGACTTTAAAGCTATCCCATTGAAAGACACAGGGGTTTAGGAATATTTTGGCACTTCCTATTGCTTCCACTAGATGTCACCAGCCTTTACAAAGTGTTTTGAGTCTTCTGGAGGGAGATCTGACCGAACAAGAGCCATGGAACGGTGATGTCCCATTAGACACCTGGCGCGCTACTTCATGTTGGGTACCCTCGTTCCAATACGTTATAAAAGGCTATGCATTCGTCCACCTTGAATATTATTCATGTTCTGGTTAAAAAGGCCCTAATGATTTATGCTATACAACGTTTGACATGTTTGAACGAACGGAAATATATTTTTTCCCCTCGTTCATGACGAGAAGTCCGGCTGGCTTACATCATGTGCTAACGAGACGGAGATTTTTGGACATAAATGATGAGCTTTTTTGAACAAAACTACATTCGTTATGGACCTGTGATACCTGGAAGTGACATCTGATGAAGAGAATCAAAGGTAATGGATTATTTACATAGTATTTTCGATTTTAGATCTCCCCAACATGACGTCTAGTCTGTATCGCAACGCGTATTTTTCTGGGCACAGTGCTCAGATTATTGCAAAGTGTGATTTCCCAGTAAGGTTATTTTTAAATCTGGCAAGTTGATTGCGTTCAAAAGATGTAAATCTATAATTCTTTAAATGACAATATAATATTTTAACAATGTTTTCTAATTTTAATTATTTAATTTCTGACGCTGACTTGACTGCCGGTTATTGGAGGGAAACGATTTCCTCAACATCAATGCCATAGTAAAACGCTGTTTTTGTATATAAATATGAACTTGATAGAACTAAAAATGCATGCATTGTCTAACATAATGTCCTAGGAGTGTCATCTGATGGAGATTGTAAAAGGTTAGTGTATCATTTTAGCTGGTTTTATGGTTTTGGTGACCCTGTCTTTGACTTGACAAAACATTACACACAACTCTTGTAAATGTACTGTCCTAACATACTCTAAATTTATGCTTTCGCCGTAAAACCTTTTTGAAATCGTAAAACGTGGTTAGATTAAGGAGATGTTTATCTTTCAAATGGTGTAACATAGTTGTATTTTTGAAAAATTTGAATTTTGACATTTATTTGGATTCAAATTTGCCGCTCTTGAAATGCACCTGCTGTTGATGGAGTGCACCACAGGTGGCACGCTAGCGTCCCACCTAGCCCCAAGAGGTTAACTAGCTTTTAGCCCTCTAAACTGGGTCGTTTTTGTATCAAATTCAATTTAGCTTTGTTTGTCAAATTTGTCTGGGGGTGCATAAAAATCGCAGAAAAGCTCCATTGTCTATTGAAACGGTGTCAAATGATAGCTCTAGTCACACTGGAACAGACCATGTGTGCTACATTACTGAGAATGTCCTATTTAACTAGCTTTTAGCCCTCTAAACTGGGTCGTTTTTGTAGTAAATTCAATTTAGCTTTGTTTGTCAAATTTGTCTGAGGGTGCATAAAAATCGCAGAAAAGCTCCATTGTCTATTGAAACGGTGTCAAATGATAGCTCTAGTCACACTGGAACAGACCATGTGTGCTACATTCCTGAGAATGTCCTATTTAACTAGCTTTTAGCCCTCTAAACTGGGTCGTTTTTGTATCAAATTCAATTTAGCTTTGTTTGTCAAATTTGTCTGGGGTGCATAAAAATCGCAGAAAAGCTCCATTGTCTATTGAAACGGTGTCAAATGATAGCTCTAGTCACACTGGAACAGACCATGTGTGCTACATTACTGAGAATGTCCTATTTAACTAGCTTTTAGCCCTCTAAACTGGGTCGTTTTTGTAGCAAATTCAATTTAGCTTTGTTTGTCAAATTTGTCTGAGGGTGCATAAAAATCGCAGAAAAGCTCCATTGTCTATTGAAACGGTGTCAAATGATAGCTCTAGTCACACTGGAACAGACCATGTGTGCTACATTACTGAGAATGTCCTATTTAACTAGCTTTTAGCCCTCTAAACTGGGTCGTTTTTGTATCAAATTCAATTTAGCTTTGTTTGTCAAATTTGTCTGAGGGTGCATAAAAATCGCAGAAAAGCTCCATTGTCTATTGAAACGGTGTCAAATGATAGCTCTAGTCACACTGGAACAGACCATGTGTGCTACATTACTGAGAATGTCCTATTTAACTAGCTTTTAGCCCTCTAAACTGGGTCGTTTTTGTATCAAATTCAATTTAGCTTTGTTTGTCAAATTTGTCTGAGGGTGCATAAAAATCGCAGAAAAGCTCCATTGTCTATTGAAACGGTGTCAAATGATAGCTCTAGTCACACTGGAACAGACCATGTGTGCTACATTACTGAGAATGTCCTATTTAACTAGCTTTTAGCCCTCTAAACTGGGTCGTTTTTGTAGTAAATTCAATTTAGCTTTGTTTGTCAAATTTGTCTGGGGGTGCATAAAAATCGCAGAAAAGCTCCATTGTCTATTGAAACGGTGTCAAATGATTGCTCTAGTCACACTGGAACAGACCATGTGTGCTACATTACTGAGAATGTCCTATTTAACTAGCTTTTAGCCCTCTAAACTGGGTCGTTTTTGTATCAAATTCAATTTAGCTTTGTTTGTCAAATTTGTCTGGGGGTGCATAAAAATCGCAGAAAAGCTCCATTGTCTATTGAAACGGTGTCAAATGATAGCTCTAGTCACACTGGAACAGACCATGTGTGCTACATTACTGAGAATGTCCTATTTAACTAGCTTTTAGCCCTCTAAACTGGGTCGTTTTTGTAGTCAAATTCAATTTAGCTTTGTTTGTCAAATTTGTCTGAGGGTGCATAAAAATCGCAGAAAAGCTCCATTGTCTATTGAAACGGTGTCAAATGATAGCTCTAGTCACACTGGAACAGACCATGTGTGCTACATTACTGAGAATGTCCTATTTAACTAGCTTTTAGCCCTCTAAACTGGGTCGTTTTTGTATCAAATTCAATTTAGCTTTGTTTGTCAAATTTGTCTGGGGTGCATAAAAATCGCAGAAAAGCTCCATTGTCTATTGAAACGGTGTCAAATGATAGCTCTAGTCACACTGGAACAGACCATGTGTGCTACATTACTGAGAATGTCCTATTTAACTAGCTTTTAGCCCTCTAAACTGGGTCGTTTTTGTATCAAATTCAATTTAGCTTTGTTTGTCAAATTTGTCTGAGGGTGCATAAAAATCGCAGAAAAGCTCCATTGTCTATTGAAACGGTGTCAAATGATAGCTCTAGTCACACTGGAACAGACCATGTGTGCTACATTACTGAGAATGTCCTATTTAACTAGCTTTTAGCCCTCTAAACTGGGTCGTTTTTGTATCAAATTCAATTTAGCTTTGTTTGTCAAATTTGTCTGAGGGTGCATAAAAATCGCAGAAAAGCTCCATTGTCTATTGAAACGGTGTCAAATGATTGCTCTAGTCACACTGGAACAGACCATGTGTGCTACATTACTGAGAATGTCCTATTTAACTAGCTTTTAGCCCTCTAAACTGGGTCGTTTTTGTAGTAAATTCAATTTAGCTTTGTTTGTCAAATTTGTCTGGGGGTGCATAAAAATCGCAGAAAAGCTCCATTGTCTATTGAAACGGTGTCAAATGATAGCTCTAGTCACACTGGAACAGACCATGTGTGCTACATTACTGAGAATGTCCTATTTAACTAGCTTTTAGCCCTCTAAACTGGGTCGTTTTTGTAGTAAATTCAATTTAGCTTTGTTTGTCAAATTTGTCTGAGGGTGCATAAAAATCGCAGAAAAGCTCCATTGTCTATTGAAACGGTGTCAAATGATAGCTCTAGTCACACTGGAACAGACCATGTGTGCTACATTACTGAGAATGTCCTATTTAACTAGCTTTTAGCCCTCTAAACTGGGTCGTTTTTGTATCAAATTCAATTTAGCTTTGTTTGTCAAATTTGTCTGGGGGTGCATAAAAATCGCAGAAAAGCTCCATTGTCTATTGAAACGGTGTCAAATGATAGCTCTAGTCACACTGGAACAGACCATGTGTGCTACATTACTGAGAATGTCCTATTTAACTAGCTTTTAGCCCTCTAAACTGGGTCGTTTTTGTATCAAATTCAATTTAGCTTTGTTTGTCAAATTTGTCTGAGGGTCCATAAAAATCGCAGAAAAACTCCATTGTCTATTGAAACGGTGTCAAATGATAGCTCTAGTCACACTGGAACAGACCATGTGTGCTACATTACTGAGAATGTCCTATTTAACTAGCTTTTAGCCCTCTAAACTGGGTCGTTTTTGTATCAAATTCAATTTAGCTTTGTTTGTCAAATTTGTCTGAGGGTGCATAAAAATCGCAGAAAAGCTCCATTGTCTATTGAAACGGTGTCAAATGATAGCTCTAGTCACACTGGAACAGACCATGTGTGCTACATTACTGAGAATGTCCTATTTAACTAGCTTTTAGCCCTCTAAACTGGGTCGTTTTTGTAGTAAATTCAATTTAGCTTTGTTTGTCAAATTTGTCTGAGGGTGCATAAAAATCGCAGAAAAGCTCCATTGTCTATTGAAACGGTGTCAAATGATAGCTCTAGTCACACTGGAACAGACCATGTGTGCTACATTACTGAGAATGTCCTATTTAACTAGCTTTTAGCCCTCTAAACTGGGTCGTTTTTGTATCAAATTCAATTTAGCTTTGTTTGTCAAATTTGTCTGAGGGTGCATAAAAATCGCAGAAAAGCTCCATTGTCTATTGAAACGGTGTCAAATGATAGCTCTAGTCACACTGGAACAGACCATGTGTGCTACATTACTGAGAATGTCCTATTTAACTAGCTTTTAGCCCTCTAAACTGGGTCGTTTTTGTATCAAATTCAATTTAGCTTTTTTTGTCAAATTTGTCTGGGGGTGCATAAAAATCGCAGAAAAGCTCCATTGTCTATTGAAACGGTGTCAAATGATAGCTCTAGTCACACTGGAACAGACCATGTGTGCTACATTACTGAGAATGTCCTATTTAACTAGCTTTTAGCCCTCTAAACTGGGTCGTTTTTGTATCAAATTCAATTTAGCTTTGTTTGTCAAATTTGTCTGAGGGTGCATAAAAATCGCAGAAAAGCTCCATTGTCTATTGAAACGGTGTCAAATGATAGCTCTAGTCACACTGGAACAGACCATGTGTGCTACATTACTGAGAATGTCCTATTTAACTAGCTTTTAGCCCTCTAAACTGGGTCGTTTTTGTATCAAATTCAATTTAGCTTTGTTTGTCAAATTTGTCTGAGGGTGCATAAAAATCGCAGAAAAGCTCCATTGTCTATTGAAACGGTGTCAAATGATAGCTCTAGTCACACTGGAACAGACCATGTGTGCTACATTACTGAGAATGTCCTATTTAACTAGCTTTTAGCCCTCTAAACTGGGTCGTTTTTGTAGTAAATTCAATTTAGCTTTGTTTGTCAAATTTGTCTGGGGGTGCATAAAAATCGCAGAAAAGCTCCATTGTCTATTGAAACGGTGTCAAATGATAGCTCTAGTCACACTGGAACAGACCATGTGTGCTACATTACTGAGAATGTCCTATTTAACTAGCTTTTAGCCCTCTAAACTGGGTCGTTTTTGTATCAAATTCAATTTAGCTTTGTTTGTCAAATTTGTCTGGGGGTGCATAAAAATCGCAGAAAAGCTCCATTGTCTATTGAAACGGTGTCAAATGATAGCTCTAGTCACACTGGAACAGACCATGTGTGCTACATTACTGAGAATGTCCTATTTAACTAGCTTTTAGCCCTCTAAACTGGGTCGTTTTTGTAGTCAAATTCAATTTAGCTTTGTTTGTCAAATTTGTCTGAGGGTGCATAAAAATCGCAGAAAAGCTCCATTGTCTATTGAAACGGTGTCAAATGATAGCTCTAGTCACACTGGAACAGACCATGTGTGCTACATTACTGAGAATGTCCTATTTAACTAGCTTTTAGCCCTCTAAACTGGGTCGTTTTTGTATCAAATTCAATTTAGCTTTGTTTGTCAAATTTGTCTGGGGTGCATAAAAATCGCAGAAAAGCTCCATTGTCTATTGAAACGGTGTCAAATGATAGCTCTAGTCACACTGGAACAGACCATGTGTGCTACATTACTGAGAATGTCCTATTTAACTAGCTTTTAGCCCTCTAAACTGGGTCGTTTTTGTATCAAATTCAATTTAGCTTTGTTTGTCAAATTTGTCTGAGGGTGCATAAAAATCGCAGAAAAGCTCCATTGTCTATTGAAACGGTGTCAAATGATAGCTCGAGTCACACTGGAACAGACCATGTGTGCTACATTACTGAGAATGTCCTATTTAACTAGCTTTTAGCCCTCTAAACTGGGTCGTTTTTGTATCAAATTCAATTTAGCTTTGTTTGTCAAATTTGTCTGAGGGTGCATAAAAATCGCAGAAAAGCTCCATTGTCTATTGTAACGGTGTCAAATGATTGCTCTAGTCACACTGGAACAGACCATGTGTGCTACATTACTGAGAATGTCCTATTTAACTAGCTTTTAGCCCTCTAAACTGGGTCGTTTTTGTAGTAAATTCAATTTAGCTTTGTTTGTCTGATTTGTCTGGGGGTGCATAAAAATCGCAGAAAAGCTCCATTGTCTATTGAAACGGTGTCAAATGATAGCTCTAGTCACACTGGAACAGACCATGTGTGCTACATTACTGAGAATGTCCTATTTAACTAGCTTTTAGCCCTCTAAACTGGGTCGTTTTTGTAGTAAATTCAATTTAGCTTTGTTTGTCAAATTTGTCTGAGGGTGCATAAAAATCGCAGAAAAGCTCCATTGTCTATTGAAACGGTGTCAAATGATAGCTCTAGTCACACTGGAACAGACCATGTGTGCTACATTCCTGAGAATGTCCTATTTAACTAGCTTTTAGCCCTCTAAACTGGGTCGTTTTTGTATCAAATTCAATTTAGCTTTGTTTGTCAAATTTGTCTGGGGTGCATAAAAATCGCAGAAAAGCTCCATTGTCTATTGAAACGGTGTCAAATGATAGCTCTAGTCACACTGGAACAGACCATGTGTGCTACATTACTGAGAATGTCCTATTTAACTAGCTTTTAGCCCTCTGAACTGGGTCGTTTTTGTATCAAATTCAATTTAGCTTTGTTTGTCAAATTTGTCTGAGGGTCCATAAAAATCGCAGAAAAGCTCCATTGTCTATTGAAACGGTGTCAAATGATAGCTCTAGTCACACTGGAACAGACCATGTGTGCTACATTAGTGAGAATGTCCTATTTAACTAGCTTTTATCCCTCTAAACTGGGTCGTTTTTGTATCAAATTCAATTTAGCTTTGTTTGTCAAATTTGTCTGAGGGTGCATAAAAATCGCAGAAAAGCTCCATTGTCTATTGAAACGGTGTCAAATGATAGCTCTAGTCACACTGGAACAGACCATGTGTGCTACATTACTGAGAATGTCCTATTTAACTAGCTTTTAGCCCTCTAAACTGGGTCGTTTTTGTAGTAAATTCAATTTAGCTTTGTTTGTCAAATTTGTCTGAGGGTGCATAAAAATCGCAGAAAAGCTCCATTGTCTATTGAAACGGTGTCAAATGATAGCTCTAGTCACACTGGAACAGACCATGTGTGCTACATTAGTGAGAATGTCCTATTTAACTAGCTTTTATCCCTCTAAACTGGGTCGTTTTTGTATCAAATTCAATTTAGCTTTGTTTGTCAAATTTGTCTGAGGGTGCATAAAAATCGCAGAAAAGCTCCATTGTCTATTGAAACGGTGTCAAATGATAGCTCTAGTCACACTGGAACAGACCATGTGTGCTACATTACTGAGAATGTCCTATTTAACTAGCTTTTAGCCCTCTAAACTGGGTCGTTTTTGTATCAAATTCAATTTAGCTTTGTTTGTCAAATTTGTCTGAGGGTGCATAAAAATCGCAGAAAAGCTCCATTGTCTATTGAAACGGTGTCAAATGATAGCTCTAGTCACACTGGAACAGACCATGTGTGCTACATTACTGAGAATGTCCTATTTAACTAGCTTTTAGCCCTCTAAACTGGGTCGTTTTTGTAGTAAATTCAATTTAGCTTTGTTTGTCAAATTTGTCTGGGGGTGCATAAAAATCGCAGAAAAGCTCCATTGTCTATTGAAACGGTGTCAAATGATAGCTCTAGTCACACTGGAACAGACCATGTGTGCTACATTACTGAGAATGTCCTATTTAACTAGCTTTTAGCCCTCTAAACTGGGTCGTTTTTTGTAGTAAATTCAATTTAGCTTTGTTTGTCAAATTTGTCTGGGGGTGCATAAAAATCGCAGAAAAGCTCCATTGTCTATTGAAACGGTGTCAAATGATAGCTCTAGTCACACTGGAACAGACCATGTGTGCTACATTACTGAGAATGTCCTATTTAACTAGCTTTTAGCCCTCTAAACTGGGTCGTTTTTGTATCAAATTCAATTTAGCTTTGTTTGTCAAATTTGTCTGGGGGTGCATAAAAATCGCAGAAAAGCTCCATTGTCTATTGAAACGGTGTCAAATGATAGCTCTAGTCACACTGGAACAGACCATGTGTGCTACATTACTGAGAATGTCCTATTTAACTAGCTTTTAGCCCTCTAAACTGGGTCGTTTTTGTAGTAAATTCAATTTAGCTTTGTTTGTCAAATTTGTCTGAGGGTGCATAAAAATCGCAGAAAAGCTCCATTGTCTATTGAAACGGTGTCAAATGATAGCTCTAGTCACACTGGAACAGACCATGTGTGCTACATTCCTGAGAATGTCCTATTTAACTAGCTTTTAGCCCTCTAAACTGGGTCGTTTTTGTATCAAATTCAATTTAGCTTTGTTTGTCAAATTTGTCGGGGGTGCATAAAAATCGCAGAAAAGCTCCATTGTCTATTGAAACGGTGTCAAATGATAGCTCTAGTCACACTGGAACAGACCATGTGTGCTACATTACTGAGAATGTCCTATTTAACTAGCTTTTAGCCCTCTAAACTGGGTCGTTTTTGTATCAAATTCAATTTAGCTTTGTTTGTCAAATTTGTCTGAGGGTCCATAAAAATCGCAGAAAAGCTCCATTGTCTATTGAAACGGTGTCAAATGATAGCTCTAGTCACACTGGAACAGACCATGTGTGCTACATTAGTGAGAATGTCCTATTTAACTAGCTTTTAGCCCTCTAAACTGGGTCGTTTTTGTAGTAAATTCAATTTAGCTTTGTTTGTCAAATTTGTCTGAGGGTGCATAAAAATCGCAGAAAAGCTCCATTGTCTATTGAAACGGTGTCAAATGATAGCTCTAGTCACACTGGAACAGACCATGTGTGCTACATTACTGAGAATGTCCTATTTAACTAGCTTTTAGCCCTCTAAACTGGGTCGTTTTTGTAGTAAATTCAATTTAGCTTTGTTTGTCAAATTTGTCTGAGGGTGCATAAAAATCGCAGAAAAGCTCCATTGTCTATTGAAATTGTGTCAAATGATAGCTCTACTCACACTGGAACAGACCATGTGTGCTACATTACTGAGAATGTCCTATTTAACTAGCTTTTAGCCCTCTAAACTGGGTCGTTTTTGTATCAAATTCAATTTAGCTTTGTTTGTCAAATTTGTCTGAGGGTCCATAAAAATCGCAGAAAAACTCCATTGTCTATTGAAACGGTGTCAAATGATAGCTGTAGTCACACTGGAACAGACCATGTGTGCTACATTACTGAGAATGTCCTATTTAACTAGCTTTTAGCCCTCTAAACTGGGTCGTTTTTGTATCAAATTCAATTTAGCTTTGTTTGTCAAATTTGTCTGGGGGTGCATAAAAATCGCAGAAAAGCTCCATTGTCTATTGAAACGGTGTCAAATGATACTCTAGTCACACTGGAACAGACCATGTGTGCTACATTACTGAGAATGTCCTATTTAACTAGCTTTTAGCCCTCTAAACTGGGTCGTTTTTGTATCAAATTCAATTTAGCTTTGTTTGTCAAATTTGTCTGAGGGTGCATAAAAATCGCAGAAAAGCTCCATTGTCTATTGAAACGGTGTCAAATGATAGCTCTAGTCACACTGGAACAGACCATGTGTGCTACATTACTGAGAATGTCCTATTTAACTAGCTTTTAGCCCTCTAAACTGGGTCGTTTTTGTATCAAATTCAATTTAGCTTTGTTTGTCAAATTTGTCTGAGGGTGCATAAAAATCGCAGAAAAGCTCCATTGTCTATTGAAACGGTGTCAAATGATAGCTCTAGTCACACTGGAACAGACCATGTGTGCTACATTACTGAGAATGTCCTATTTAACTAGCTTTTAGCCCTCTAAACTGGGTCGTTTTTGTATCAAATTCAATTTAGCTTTGTTTGTCAAATTTGTCTGAGGGTGCATACAAATCGCAGAAAAGCTCCATTGTCTATTGAAACGGTGTCAAATGATAGCTCTAGTCACACTGGAACAGACCATGTGTGCTACATTACTGAGAATGTCCTATTTAACTAGCTTTTAGCCCTCTAAACTGGGTCGTTTTTGTAGTAAATTCAATTTAGCTTTGTTTGTCAAATTTGTCTGGGGGTGCATAAAAATCGCAGAAAAGCTCCATTGTCTATTGAAACGGTGTCAAATGATTGCTCTAGTCACACTGGAACAGACCATGTGTGCTACATTACTGAGAATGTCCTATTTAACTAGCTTTTAGCCCTCTAAACTGGGTCGTTTTTGTATCAAATTCAATTTAGCTTTGTTTGTCAAATTTGTCTGAGGGTGCATAAAAATCGCAGAAAAGCTCCATTGTCTATTGAAACGGTGTCAAATGATAGCTCTAGTCACACTGGATCAGACCATGTGTGCTACATTAGTGAGAATGTCCTATTTAACTAGCTTTTAGCCCTCTAAACTGGGTCGTTTTTGTAGTAAATTCAATTTAGCTTTGTTTGTCAAATTTGTCTGAGGGTGCATAAAAATCGCAGAAAAGCTCCATTGTCTATTGAAACGGTGTCAAATGATAGCTCTAGTCACACTGGAACAGACCATGTGTGCTACATTACTGAGAATGTCCTATTTAACTAGCTTTTAGCCCTCTAAACTGGGTCGTTTTTGTAGCAAATTCAATTTAGCTTTGTTCAAATTTGTCTGAGGGGTGCATAAAAATCGCAGAAAAGCTCCATTGTCTATTGAAACGGTGTCAAATGATAGCTCTAGTCAAACTGGAACAGACCATGTGTGCTACATTACTGAGAATGTCCTATTTAACTAGCTTTTAGCCCTCTAAACTGGGTCGTTTTTGTAGTAAATTCAATTTAGCTTTGTTTGTCAAATTTGTCTGGGGGTGCATAAAAAATGCAGAAAAGCTCCATTGTCTATTGAAACGGTGTCAAATGATAGCTCTAGTCAAACTGGAACAGACCATGTGTGCTACATTACTGAGAATGTCCTATTTAACTAGCTTTTAGCCCTCTAAACTGGGTCGTTTTTGTAGTAAATTCAATTTAGCTTTGTTTGTCAAATTTGTCTGGGGGTGCATAAAAATCGCATTAAAGCTCCATTGTCTATTGAAACGGTGTCAAATGATAGCTCTAGTCACACTGGAACAGACAATGTGTGCTACATTAGTGAGAATGTCCTATTTAACTAGCTTTTAGCCCTCTAAACTGGGTCGTTTTTGTAGTAAATTCAATTTAGCTTTGTTTGTCAAATTTGTCTGGGGGTGCATAAAAATCGCAGAAAAGCTCCATTGTCTATTGAAACGGTGTCAAATGATTGCTCTAGTCACACTGGAACAGACCATGTGTGCTACATTACTGAGAATGTCCTATTTAACCTCTTGGGGCTAGGTGGGACGCTAGCGTGCCACCTGTGGTGCACTCCATCAACAGCAGGTGCATTTCAAGAGCGGCAAATTTGAATCCAAATAAATGTCAAAATTCAAATTTTTCAAAAATACAACTATGTTACACCATTTGAAAGATAAACATCTCCTTAATCTAACCACGTTTTACGATTTCAAAAAGGTTTTACGGCGAAAGCATAAATTTAGAGTATGTTAGGACAGTACATTTACAAGAGTTGTGTGTAATGTTTTGTCAAGTCAAAGACAGGGTCACCAAAACCATAAAACCAGCTAAAATGATACACTAACCTTTTACAATCTCCATCAGATGACACTCCTAGGACATTATGTTAGACAATGCATGCATTTTTAGTTCTATCAAGTTCATATTTATATACAAAAACAGCGTTTTACTATGGCATTGATGTTGAGGAAATCGTTTCCCTCCAATAACCGGCAGTCAAGTCAGCGTCACAAATTAAATAATTAAAATTAGAAAACATTGGTAAAATATTATATTGTCATTTAAAGAATTATAGATTTACATCTTTTGAACGCAATCAACTTGCCAGATTTAAAAATAACCTTACTGGGAAATCACACTTTGCAATAATCTGAGCACTGTGCCCAGAAAAATACGCGTTGCGATACAGACTAGACGTCATGTTGGGGAGATCTAAAATCGAAAATACTATGTAAATAATCCATTACCTTTGATTCTCTTCATCAGATGTCACTTCCAGGTATCACAGGTCCATAACGAATGTAGTTTTGTTCAAAAAAGCTCATCATTTATGTCCAAAAATCTCCGTCTCGTTAGCACATGATGTAAGCCAGCCGGACTTCTCGTCATGAACGAGGGGAAAAAATATATTTCCGTTCGTTCAAACATGTCAAACGTTGTATAGCATAAATCATTAGGGCCTTTTTTAACCAGAACATGAATAATATTCAAGGTGGACGAATGCATAGCCTTTTATAACGTATTGGAACGAGGGTACCCAACATGAAGTAGCGCGCCAGGTGTCTAATGGGACATCACCGTTCCATGGCTCTTGTTCGGTCAGATCTCCCTCCAGAAGACTCAAAACACTTTGTAAAGGCTGGTGACATCTAGTGGAAGCAATAGGAAGTGCCAAAATATTCCTAAACCCCTGTGTTTTTCAATGGGATAGGTTTAAAGTCAATACAACACATCAGGTATCCACTTCCTGTCAGAAAATGTCTCAGGGTTTTGCCTGCCAAATGAGTTCTGTTATACTCACAGACACCATTCAAACAGTTTTGGAAACTTTAGAGTGTTTTCTATCCATATATAATAAGTATATGCATATTCTAGTTACTGGGTAGGATTAGTAACCAGATTAAATCGGGTACATTTTTTTTATCCAGACGTGCAAATGCTGCCCCCTAGACCCAACAGGTTAACTAGCTTTTAGCCCTCTAAACTGGGTCGTTTTTGTATCAAATTCAATTTAGCTTTGTTTGTCAAATTTGTCTGAGGGTGCATAAAAATCTCAGAAAAGCTCCATTGTCTATTGAAACGGTGTCAAATGATAGCTCTAGTCAAACTGGAACAGACCATGTGTGCTACATAACTGAGAATGTCCTATTTAACTAGCTTTTAGCCCTCTAAACTGGGTCGTTTTTGTAGTAAATTCAATTTAGCTTTGTTTGTCAAATTTGTCTGGGGGTGCATAAAAAATGCAGAAAAGCTCCATTGTCTATTGAAACGGTGTCAAATGATAGCTCTAGTCACATTGGAACAGACCATGTGTGCTACATTAGTGAGAATGTCCTATTTAACTAGCTTTTAGCCCTCTAAATTGGGTCGTTTTTGTAGTAAATTCAATTTAGCTTTGTTTGTCAAATTTGTCTGGGGGTGCATAAAAATCGCAGAAAAGCTCCATTGTCTATTGAAACGGTGTCAAATGATAGCTCTGGTCACACTGGAACAGACCATGTGTGCTACATTACTGAGAATGTCCTATTTAACTAGCTTTTAGCCCTCTAAACTGGGTCGTTTTTGTCGTAAATTCAATTTAGCTTTGTCAAATTTGTCTGGGGGTGCATAAAAATCGCAGAAAAGCTCCATTGTCTATTGAAACGGTGTCAAATGATAGCTCTAGTCACACTTTAACAGACCACGTGTGCTACATTACTGAGAATGTCCTATTTAACTAGCTTTTAGCCCTCTAAACTGGGTCGTTTTTGTATCAAATTCAAATTATCTTTGTTTGTCAAATTTGTCTGAGGGTGCATAAAAATCGCAGAAAAGCTCCATTGTCTATTGAAACGGTGTCAAATGATAGCTCTAGTCACACTGGAACAGACCATGTGTGCTACATTACTGAGAATGTCCTATTTAACTAGCTTTTAGCCCTCTAAACTGGGTCGTTTTTGTATCAAATTCAATTTAGCTTTGTTTGTCAAATTTGTCTGGGGGTGCATAAAAATCGCAGAAAAGCTCCATTGTCTATTGAAACGGTGTCAAATGATAGCTCTAGTCACACTGGAACAGACCATGTGTGCTACATTAGTGAGAATGTCCTATTTAACTAGCTTTTAGCCCTCTAAACTGGGTCGTTTTTGTATCAAATTCAATTTAGCTTTGTTTGTCAAATTTGTCTGGGGGTGCATAAAAATCACAGAAAAGCTCCATTGTCTATTGAAACGGTGTCAAATGATAGCTCTAGTCACACTGGAACAGACCATGTGTGCTACATTACTGAGAATGTCCTATTTAACTAGCTTTTAGCCCTCTAAACTGGGTCGTTTTTGTATCAAATTCAATTTAGCTTTGTTTGTCAAATTTGTCTGAGGGTGCATAAAAATCGCAGAAAAGCTCCATTGTCTATTGAAACGGTGTCAAATGATAGCTCTAGTCACACTGGAACAGACCATGTGTGCTACATTACTGAGAATGTCCTATTTAACCTGTTAGGGCTAGGGGGCAGCATTGACACGGCTGGATAAAAAACATACCCGATTTAATCTGGTTACCACTCCTACTCAGTAACTAGAATATGCATATACTTATTACATATGGATAGAAAACACCCTAAATTTTCTAAAACTGTTTGAATGGTTTCTGTGAGTATAACAGAACTCAAATGGCAGGTCAAAACCTGAGAGATTCCTTTACAGGAAGTGGCCTGTCTGACCATTTCTGGAACTTCTTTGCCATCTCTATCATTTACTAAGGATCTCTGCTCTAACGTGACACTTCCCACGTCGTCCATAGGCTCTCAGAGCCCGGGAAAAAAGAGAATGTCGTCATTCCAGCCCCAGGCTGAAACACATTATCGCCTTTCTCAAGTGGCCCATCAAGAGACACTAGCTTATGCGCGTGACCCCGACCGCCCCCGCCTTTGGGATTTTTTTCCTCTGTTTGCCGAAAAGGAGATTCCCTGTCGGAATTTTATCGCTTTTCTACGAGAAAAATGACGTAAAAATTGATTTTAAACAGCGGTTGACATGCTTCGACGTACGGCAATTGAATACTTTGAATTTTATTGTCAGGAATTGCGCCAAGCGCGCGACACTTCTTTACTATTTCGGATAGTGTCTGGAACGCATCGAACAAAACGCCGCTATTCGGATATAACGATGGATTATTTTGGACCAAACCAACATTTGTTATTGAAGTAGACGTCCTGGGTGTGCATTCTGACGAAGACAACAAAAGGTAATGACATTTTTATAATAGTAAATATGATTATGGTGAGTGCTAAACTTGCCGGGTGTCTAAATAAGCGAGCCCGTGATGCCTGGGCTATGTACTTAGAATATTGCAAAATGTGCTTTCACCAAAAAGCTATTTTAAAATCGGACATATCGAGTGCATAGAGGAGGTCTGTATCTATAATTCTTAAAATAATTGTTATGCTTTTTGTGAACGTTTATCGTGAGTAATTTAGTAAAATGTTAGCGAATTCCCCGTAAGTTTGCGGGGGGTATGCTAGTTCTGAACGTCACATGCTAATGTAAAAAGCTGGTTTTTGATATAAATATGAACTTGATTGAACAAAACATGCATGTATTGTATAACATAATGTCCTAGAGTTGTCATCTGATGAAGATCATCAAAGGTGAGTGCTGCATTTAGCTGTCTTCTGGGTTTTGGTGACATTATATGCTGGCTTGAAAAATGGGTGTCTGATTATTTCTGGCTTGGTACTCTGCTGACATAATCTAATGTTTTGCTTTCGTTGTAAAGCCTTTTTGAAATCGGACAGTGTGGTTAGATTAACGAGAGTCTTATCTTTAAATGGCTGTAAAATAGTCATATGTTTGAGAAATTGAAGTAATATGATTTTGAAGATTTTGAAAATCGCGCCACAGGATGGCAGTGGCTGTTACGTAGGTGGGACGAATTCGTCCCGCCGGTCCCATAGAGGTTAACTAGCTTTTAGCCCTCTAAACTGGGTCGTTTTTGTATGAAATTCAATTTAGCTTTGTTTGTCAAATTTGTCTGAGGGTGCATAAAAATCGCAGAAAAGCTCCATTGTCTATTGAAACGGTGTCAAATGATAGCTCTAGTCACACTGGAACAGACCATGTGTGCTACATTACTGAGAATGTCCTATTTAACTAGCTTTTAGCCCTCTAAACTGGGTCGTTTTTGTAGTAAATTCAATTTAGCTTTGTTTGTCAAATTTGTCTGGGGGTGCATAAAAATCGCAGAAAAGCTCCATTGTCTATTGAAACGGTGTCAAATGATAGCTCTAGTCACACTGGAACAGACCATGTGTGCTACATTACTGAGAATGTCCTATTTAACTAGCTTTTAGCCCTCTAAACTGGGTCGTTTTTGTATCAAATTCAATTTAGCTTTGTTTGTCAAATTTGTCTGGGGGTGCATAAAAATCGCAGAAAAGCTCCATTGTCTATTGAAACGGTGTCAAATGATAGCTCTAGTCACACTGGAACAGACCATGTGTGCTACATTACTGAGAATGTCCTATTTAACTAGCTTTTAGCCCTCTAAACTGGGTCGTTTTTGTATCAAATTCAATTTAGCTTTGTTTGTCAAATTTGTCTGGGGGTGCATAAAAATCGCAGAAAAGCTCCATTGTCTATTGAAACGGTGTCAAATGATAGCTCTAGTCACACTGGAACAGACCATGTGTGCTACATTACTGAGAATGTCCTATTTAACTAGCTTTTAGCCCTCTAAACTGGGTCGTTTTTGTAGTAAATTCAATTTAGCTTTGTTTGTCAAATTTGTCTGGGGGTGCATAAAAATCGCAGAAAAGCTCCATTGTCTATTGAAACGGTGTCAAATGATAGCTCTAGTCACACTGGAACAGACCATGTGTGCTACATTACTGAGAATGTCCTATTTAACTAGCTTTTAGCCCTCTAAACTGGGTTGTTTTTGTGTCAAATTCAATTTAGCTTTGTTTGTCAAATTTGTCTGAGGGTGCATAAAAATCGCAGAAAAGCTCCATTGTCTATTGAAACGGTGTCAAATGATAGCTCTAGTCACACTGGAACAGACCATGTGTGCTACATTACTGAGAATGTCCTATTTAACTAGCTTTTAGCCCTCTAAACTGGGTCGTTTTTGTAGTAAATTCAATTTAGCTTTGTTTCAAATTTGTCTGGGGGTGCATAAAAATCGCAGAAAAGCTCCATTGTCTATTGAAACGGTGTCAAATGATAGCTCTAGTCACACTGGAACAGACCATGTGTGCTACATTACTGAGAATGTCCTATTTAACTAGCTTTTAGCCCTCTAAACTGGGTCGTTTTTGTATCAAATTCAATTTAGCTTTGTTTGTCAAATTTGTCTGGGGGTGCATAAAAATCGCAGAAAAGCTCCATTGTCTATTGAAACGGTGTCAAATGATAGCTCTAGTCACACTGGAACAGACCATGTGTGCTACATTACTGAGAATGTCCTATTTAACTAGCTTTTAGCCCTCTAAACTGGGTCGTTTTTGTATCAAATTCAATTTAGCTTTGTTTGTCAAATTTGTCTGAGGGTGCATAAAAATCGCAGAAAAGCTCCATTGTCTATTGAAACGGTGTCAAATGATAGCTCTAGTCACACTGGAACAGACCATGTGTGCTACATTACTGAGAATGTCCTATTTAACTAGCTTTTAGCCCTCTAAACTGGGTCGTTTTTGTATCAAATTCAATTTAGCTTTGTTTGTCAAATTTGTCTGAGGGTGCATAAAAATCGCAGAAAAGCTCCATTGTCTATTGAAACGGTGTCAAATGATAGCTCTAGTCACACTGGAACAGACCATGTGTGCTACATTACTGAGAATGTCCTATTTAACTAGCTTTTAGCCCTCTAAACTGGGTCGTTTTTGTAGTAAATTCAATTTAGCTTTGTTTGTCAAATTTGTCTGAGGGTGCATAAAAATCGCAGAAAAGCTCCATTGTCTATTGAAACGGTGTCAAATGATAGCTCTAGTCACACTGGAACAGACCATGTGTGCTACATTACTGAGAATGTCCTATTTAACTAGCTTTTAGCCCTCTAAACTGGGTCGTTTTTGTATCAAATTCAATTTAGCTTTGTTTGTCAAATTTGTCTGAGGGTGCATAAAAATCGCAGAAAAGCTCCATTGTCTATTGAAACGGTGTCAAATGATAGCTCTAGTCACACTGGAACAGACCATGTGTGCTACATTACTGAGAATGTCCTATTTAACTAGCTTTTAGCCCTCTAAACTGGGTCGTTTTTGTATCAAATTCAATTTAGCTTTGTTTGTCAAATTTGTCTGAGGGTGCATAAAAATCGCAGAAAAGCTCCATTGTCTATTGAAACGGTGTCAAATGATAGCTCTAGTCACACTGGAACAGACCATGTGTGCTACATTACTGAGAATGTCCTATTTAACTAGCTTTTAGCCCTCTAAACTGGGTCGTTTTTGTATCAAATTCAATTTAGCTTTGTTTGTCAAATTTGTCTGAGGGTGCATAAAAATCGCAGAAAAGCTCCATTGTCTATTGAAACGGTGTCAAATGATAGCTCTAGTCACACTGGAACAGACCATGTGTGCTACATTACTGAGAATGTCCTATTTAACTAGCTTTTAGCCCTCTAAACTGGGTCGTTTTTGTATCAAATTCAATTTAGCTTTGTTTGTCAAATTTGTCTGAGGGTGCATAAAAATCGCAGAAAAGCTCCATTGTCTATTGAAACGGTGTCAAATGATAGCTCTAGTCACACTGGAACAGACCATGTGTGCTACATTACTGAGAATGTCCTATTTAACTAGCTTTTAGCCCTCTAAACTGGGTCGTTTTTGTATCAAATTCAATTTAGCTTTGTTTGTCAAATTTGTCTGAGGGTGCATAAAAATCGCAGAAAAGCTCCATTGTCTATTGAAACGGTGTCAAATGATAGCTCTAGTCACACTGGAACAGACCATGTGTGCTACATTACTGAGAATGTCCTATTTAACTAGCTTTTAGCCCTCTAAACTGGGTCGTTTTTGTATCAAATTCAATTTAGCTTTGTTTGTCAAATTTGTCTGAGGGTGCATAAAAATCGCAGAAAAGCTCCATTGTCTATTGAAACGGTGTCAAATGATAGCTCTAGTCACACTGGAACAGACCATGTGTGCTACATTACTGAGAATGTCCTATTTAACTAGCTTTTAGCCCTCTAAACTGGGTCGTTTTTGTGTCAAATTCAATTTAGCTTTGTTTGTCAAATTTGTCTGAGGGTGCATAAAAATCGCAGAAAAGCTCCATTGTCTATTGAAACGGTGTCAAATGATAGCTCTAGTCACACTGGAACAGACCATGTGTGCTACATTACTGAGAATGTCCTATTTAACTAGCTTTTAGCCCTCTAAACTGGGTCGTTTTTGTAGTCAAATTCAATTTAGCTTTGTTTGTCAAATTTGTCTGAGGGTGCATAAAAATCGCAGAAAAGCTCCATTGTCTATTGAAACGGTGTCAAATGATAGCTCTAGTCACACTGGAACAGACCATGTGTGCTACATTACTGAGAATGTCCTATTTAACTAGCTTTTAGCCCTCTAAACTGGGTCGTTTTTGTATCAAATTCAATTTAGCTTTGTTTGTCAAATTTGTCTGAGGGTGCATAAAAATCGCAGAAAAGCTCCATTGTCTATTGAAACGGTGTCAAATGATAGCTCTAGTCACACTGGAACAGACCATGTGTGCTACATTACTGAGAATGTCCTATTTAACTAGCTTTTAGCCCTCTAAACTGGGTCGTTTTTGTATCAAATTCAATTTAGCTTTGTTTGTCAAATTTGTCTGAGGGTGCATAAAAATCGCAGAAAAGCTCCATTGTCTATTGAAACGGTGTCAAATGATAGCTCTAGTCACACTGGAACAGACCATGTGTGCTACATTACTGAGAATGTCCTATTTAACTAGCTTTTAGCCCTCTAAACTGGGTCGTTTTTGTAGTAAATTCAATTTAGCTTTGTTTGTCAAATTTGTCTGGGGGTGCATAAAAATCGCAGAAAAGCTCCATTGTCTATTGAAACGGTGTCAAATGATAGCTCTAGTCACACTGGAACAGACCATGTGTGCTACATTACTGAGAATGTCCTATTTAACTAGCTTTTAGCCCTCTAAACTGGGTCGTTTTTGTATCAAATTCAATTTAGCTTTGTTTGTCAAATTTGTCTGGGGGTGCATAAAAATCGCAGAAAAGCTCCATTGTCTATTGAAACGGTGTCAAATGATAGCTCTAGTCACACTGGAACAGACCATGTGTGCTACATTACTGAGAATGTCCTATTTAACTAGCTTTTAGCCCTCTAAACTGGGTCGTTTTTGTATCAAATTCAATTTAGCTTTGTTTGTCAAATTTGTCTGAGGGTGCATAAAAATCGCAGAAAAGCTCCATTGTCTATTGAAACGGTGTCAAATGATAGCTCTAGTCACACTGGAACAGACCATGTGTGCTACATTACTGAGAATGTCCTATTTAACTAGCTTTTAGCCCTCTAAACTGGGTCGTTTTTGTATCAAATTCAATTTAGCTTTGTTTGTCAAATTTGTCTGAGGGTGCATAAAAATCGCAGAAAAGCTCCATTGTCTATTGAAACGGTGTCAAATGATAGCTCTAGTCACACTGGAACAGACCATGTGTGCTACATTACTGAGAATGTCCTATTTAACTAGCTTTTAGCCCTCTAAACTGGGTCGTTTTTGTATCAAATTCAATTTAGCTTTGTTTGTCAAATTTGTCTGAGGGTGCATAAAAATCGCAGAAAAGCTCCATTGTCTATTGAAACGGTGTCAAATGATAGCTCTAGTCACACTGGAACAGACCATGTGTGCTACATTACTGAGAATGTCCTATTTAACTAGCTTTTAGCCCTCTAAACTGGGTCGTTTTTGTATCAAATTCAATTTAGCTTTGTTTGTCAAATTTGTCTGAGGGTGCATAAAAATCGCAGAAAAGCTCCATTGTCTATTGAAACGGTGTCAAATGATAGCTCTAGTCACACTGGAACAGACCATGTGTGCTACATTACTGAGAATGTCCTATTTAACTAGCTTTTAGCCCTCTAAACTGGGTCGTTTTTGTATCAAATTCAATTTAGCTTTGTTTGTCAAATTTGTCTGAGGGTGCATAAAAATCGCAGAAAAGCTCCATTGTCTATTGAAACGGTGTCAAATGATAGCTCTAGTCACACTGGAACAGACCATGTGTGCTACATTACTGAGAATGTCCTATTTAACTAGCTTTTAGCCCTCTAAACTGGGTCGTTTTTGTAGTAAATTCAATTTAGCTTTGTTTGTCAAATTTGTCTGAGGGTGCATAAAAATCGCAGAAAAGCTCCATTGTCTATTGAAACGGTGTCAAATGATAGCTCTAGTCACACTGGAACAGACCATGTGTGCTACATTACTGAGAATGTCCTATTTAACTAGCTTTTAGCCCTCTAAACTGGGTCGTTTTTGTATCAAATTCAATTTAGCTTTGTTTGTCAAATTTGTCTGAGGGTGCATAAAAATCGCAGAAAAGCTCCATTGTCTATTGAAACGGTGTCAAATGATAGCTCTAGTCACACTGGAACAGACCATGTGTGCTACATTACTGAGAATGTCCTATTTAACTAGCTTTTAGCCCTCTAAACTGGGTCGTTTTTGTATCAAATTCAATTTAGCTTTGTTTGTCAAATTTGTCTGAGGGTGCATAAAAATCGCAGAAAAGCTCCATTGTCTATTGAAACGGTGTCAAATGATAGCTCTAGTCACACTGGAACAGACCATGTGTGCTACATTACTGAGAATGTCCTATTTAACTAGCTTTTAGCCCTCTAAACTGGGTCGTTTTTGTATCAAATTCAATTTAGCTTTGTTTGTCAAATTTGTCTGAGGGTGCATAAAAATCGCAGAAAAGCTCCATTGTCTATTGAAACGGTGTCAAATGATAGCTCTAGTCACACTGGAACAGACCATGTGTGCTACATTACTGAGAATGTCCTATTTAACTAGCTTTTAGCCCTCTAAACTGGGTCGTTTTTGTATCAAATTCAATTTAGCTTTGTTTGTCAAATTTGTCTGAGGGTGCATAAAAATTGCAGAAAAGCTCCATTGTCTATTGAAACGGTGTCAAATGATAGCTCTAGTCACACTGGAACAGACCATGTGTGCTACATTACTGAGAATGTCCTATTTAACTAGCTTTTAGCCCTCTAAACTGGGTCGTTTTTGTAGTAAATTCAATTTAGCTTTGTTTGTCAAATTTGTCTGGGGGTGCATAAAAATCGCAGAAAAGCTCCATTGTCTATTGAAACGGTGTCAAATGATAGCTCTAGTCACACTGGAACAGACCATGTGTGCTACATTACTGAGAATGTCCTATTTAACTAGCTTTTAGCCCTCTAAACTGGGTCGTTTTTGTATCAAATTCAATTTAGCTTTGTTTGTCAAATTTGTCTGAGGGTGCATAAAAATCGCAGAAAAGCTCCATTGTCTATTGAAACGGTGTCAAATGATAGCTCTAGTCACACTGGAACAGACCATGTGTGCTACATTACTGAGAATGTCCTATTTAACTAGCTTTTAGCCCTCTAAACTGGGTCGTTTTTGTATCAAATTCAATTTAGCTTTGTTTGTCAAATTTGTCTGAGGGTGCATAAAAATCGCAGAAAAGCTCCATTGTCTATTGAAACGGTGTCAAATGATAGCTCTAGTCACACTGGAACAGACCATGTGTGCTACATTACTGAGAATGTCCTATTTAACTAGCTTTTAGCCCTCTAAACTGGGTCGTTTTTGTATCAAATTCAATTTAGCTTTGTTTGTCAAATTTGTCTGAGGGTGCATAAAAATCGCAGAAAAGCTCCATTGTCTATTGAAACGGTGTCAAATGATAGCTCTAGTCACACTGGAACAGACCATGTGTGCTACATTACTGAGAATGTCCTATTTAACTAGCTTTTAGCCCTCTAAACTGGGTCGTTTTTGTATCAAATTCAATTTAGCTTTGTTTGTCAAATTTGTCTGAGGGTGCATAAAAATCGCAGAAAAGCTCCATTGTCTATTGAAACGGTGTCAAATGATAGCTCTAGTCACACTGGAACAGACCATGTGTGCTACATTACTGAGAATGTCCTATTTAACTAGCTTTTAGCCCTCTAAACTGGGTCGTTTTTGTAGTCAAATTCAATTTAGCTTTGTTTGTCAAATTTGTCTGGGGGTGCATAAAAATCGCAGAAAAGCTCCATTGTCTATTGAAACGGTGTCAAATGATAGCTCTAGTCACACTGGAACAGACCATGTGTGCTACATTACTGAGAATGTCCTATTTAACTAGCTTTTAGCCCTCTAAACTGGGTCGTTTTTGTATCAAATTCAATTTAGCTTTGTTTGTCAAATTTGTCTGAGGGTGCATAAAAATCGCAGAAAAGCTCCATTGTCTATTGAAACGGTGTCAAATGATAGCTCTAGTCACACTGGAACAGACCATGTGTGCTACATTACTGAGAATGTCCTATTTAACTAGCTTTTAGCCCTCTAAACTGGGTCGTTTTTGTATCAAATTCAATTTAGCTTTGTTTGTCAAATTTGTCTGAGGGTGCATAAAAATCGCAGAAAAGCTCCATTGTCTATTGAAACGGTGTCAAATGATAGCTCTAGTCACACTGGAACAGACCATGTGTGCTACATTACTGAGAATGTCCTATTTAACTAGCTTTTAGCCCTCTAAACTGGGTCGTTTTTGTATCAAATTCAATTTAGCTTTGTTTGTCAAATTTGTCTGAGGGTGCATAAAAATCGCAGAAAAGCTCCATTGTCTATTGAAACGGTGTCAAATGATAGCTCTAGTCACACTGGAACAGACCATGTGTGCTACATTACTGAGAATGTCCTATTTAACTAGCTTTTAGCCCTCTAAACTGGGTCGTTTTTGTATCAAATTCAATTTAGCTTTGTTTGTCAAATTTGTCTGAGGGTGCATAAAAATCGCAGAAAAGCTCCATTGTCTATTGAAACGGTGTCAAATGATAGCTCTAGTCACACTGGAACAGACCATGTGTGCTACATTACTGAGAATGTCCTATTTAACTAGCTTTTAGCCCTCTAAACTGGGTCGTTTTTGTAGTCAAATTCAATTTAGCTTTGTTTGTCAAATTTGTCTGAGGGTGCATAAAAATCGCAGAAAAGCTCCATTGTCTATTGAAACGGTGTCAAATGATAGCTCTAGTCACACTGGAACAGACCATGTGTGCTACATTACTGAGAATGTCCTATTTAACTAGCTTTTAGCCCTCTAAACTGGGTCGTTTTTGTATCAAATTCAATTTAGCTTTGTTTGTCAAATTTGTCTGAGGGTGCATAAAAATCGCAGAAAAGCTCCATTGTCTATTGAAACGGTGTCAAATGATAGCTCTAGTCACACTGGAACAGACCATGTGTGCTACATTACTGAGAATGTCCTATTTAACTAGCTTTTAGCCCTCTAAACTGGGTCGTTTTTGTATCAAATTCAATTTAGCTTTGTTTGTCAAATTTGTCTGAGGGTGCATAAAAATCGCAGAAAAGCTCCATTGTCTATTGAAACGGTGTCAAATGATAGCTCTAGTCACACTGGAACAGACCATGTGTGCTACATTACTGAGAATGTCCTATTTAACTAGCTTTTAGCCCTCTAAACTGGGTCGTTTTTGTAGTCAAATTCAATTTAGCTTTGTTTGTCAAATTTGTCTGAGGGTGCATAAAAATCGCAGAAAAGCTCCATTGTCTATTGAAACGGTGTCAAATGATAGCTCTAGTCACACTGGAACAGACCATGTGTGCTACATTACTGAGAATGTCCTATTTAACTAGCTTTTAGCCCTCTAAACTGGGTCGTTTTTGTATCAAATTCAATTTAGCTTTGTTTGTCAAATTTGTCTGAGGGTGCATAAAAATCGCAGAAAAGCTCCATTGTCTATTGAAACGGTGTCAAATGATAGCTCTAGTCACACTGGAACAGACCATGTGTGCTACATTACTGAGAATGTCCTATTTAACTAGCTTTTAGCCCTCTAAACTGGGTCGTTTTTGTATCAAATTCAATTTAGCTTTGTTTGTCAAATTTGTCTGAGGGTGCATAAAAATCGCAGAAAAGCTCCATTGTCTATTGAAACGGTGTCAAATGATAGCTCTAGTCACACTGGAACAGACCATGTGTGCTACATTACTGAGAATGTCCTATTTAACTAGCTTTTAGCCCTCTAAACTGGGTCGTTTTTGTAGTAAATTCAATTTAGCTTTGTTTGTCAAATTTGTCTGAGGGTGCATAAAAATCGCAGAAAAGCTCCATTGTCTATTGAAACGGTGTCAAATGATAGCTCTAGTCACACTGGAACAGACCATGTGTGCTACATTACTGAGAATGTCCTATTTAACTAGCTTTTAGCCCTCTAAACTGGGTCGTTTTTGTATCAAATTCAATTTAGCTTTGTTTGTCAAATTTGTCTGAGGGTGCATAAAAATCGCAGAAAAGCTCCATTGTCTATTGAAACGGTGTCAAATGATAGCTCTAGTCACACTGGAACAGACCATGTGTGCTACATTACTGAGAATGTCCTATTTAACTAGCTTTTAGCCCTCTAAACTGGGTCGTTTTTGTATTAAATTCAATTTAGCTTTGTTTGTCAAATTTGTCTGAGGGTGCATAAAAATCGCAGAAAAGCTCCATTGTCTATTGAAACGGTGTCAAATGATAGCTCTAGTCACACTGGAACAGACCATGTGTGCTACATTACTGAGAATGTCCTATTTAACTAGCTTTTAGCCCTCTAAACTGGGTCGTTTTTGTAGTCAAATTCAATTTAGCTTTGTTTGTCAAATTTGTCTGAGGGTGCATAAAAATCGCAGAAAAGCTCCATTGTCTATTGAAACGGTGTCAAATGATAGCTCTAGTCACACTGGAACAGACCATGTGTGCTACATTACTGAGAATGTCCTATTTAACTAGCTTTTAGCCCTCTAAACTGGGTCGTTTTTGTATCAAATTCAATTTAGCTTTGTTTGTCAAATTTGTCTGAGGGTGCATAAAAATCGCAGAAAAGCTCCATTGTCTATTGAAACGGTGTCAAATGATAGCTCTAGTCACACTGGAACAGACCATGTGTGCTACATTACTGAGAATGTCCTATTTAACTAGCTTTTAGCCCTCTAAACTGGGTCGTTTTTGTATCAAATTCAATTTAGCTTTGTTTGTCAAATTTGTCTGAGGGTGCATAAAAATCGCAGAAAAGCTCCATTGTCTATTGAAACGGTGTCAAATGATAGCTCTAGTCACACTGGAACAGACCATGTGTGCTACATTACTGAGAATGTCCTATTTAACTAGCTTTTAGCCCTCTAAACTGGGTCGTTTTTGTATCAAATTCAATTTAGCTTTGTTTGTCAAATTTGTCTGAGGGTGCATAAAAATCGCAGAAAAGCTCCATTGTCTATTGAAACGGTGTCAAATGATAGCTCTAGTCACACTGGAACAGACCATGTGTGCTACATTACTGAGAATGTCCTATTTAACTAGCTTTTAGCCCTCTAAACTGGGTCGTTTTTGTATCAAATTCAATTTAGCTTTGTTTGTCAAATTTGTCTGAGGGTGCATAAAAATCGCAGAAAAGCTCCATTGTCTATTGAAACGGTGTCAAATGATAGCTCTAGTCACACTGGAACAGACCATGTGTGCTACATTACTGAGAATGTCCTATTTAACTAGCTTTTAGCCCTCTAAACTGGGTCGTTTTTGTATCAAATTCAATTTAGCTTTGTTTGTCAAATTTGTCTGAGGGTGCATAAAAATCGCAGAAAAGCTCCATTGTCTATTGAAACGGTGTCAAATGATAGCTCTAGTCACACTGGAACAGACCATGTGTGCTACATTACTGAGAATGTCCTATTTAACTAGCTTTTAGCCCTCTAAACTGGGTCGTTTTTGTATCAAATTCAATTTAGCTTTGTTTGTCAAATTTGTCTGAGGGTGCATAAAAATCGCAGAAAAGCTCCATTGTCTATTGAAACGGTGTCAAATGATAGCTCTAGTCACACTGGAACAGACCATGTGTGCTACATTACTGAGAATGTCCTATTTAACTAGCTTTTAGCCCTCTAAACTGGGTCGTTTTTGTATCAAATTCAATTTAGCTTTGTTTGTCAAATTTGTCTGAGGGTGCATAAAAATCGCAGAAAAGCTCCATTGTCTATTGAAACGGTGTCAAATGATAGCTCTAGTCACACTGGAACAGACCATGTGTGCTACATTACTGAGAATGTCCTATTTAACTAGCTTTTAGCCCTCTAAACTGGGTCGTTTTTGTATCAAATTCAATTTAGCTTTGTTTGTCAAATTTGTCTGAGGGTGCATAAAAATCGCAGAAAAGCTCCATTGTCTATTGAAACGGTGTCAAATGATAGCTCTAGTCACACTGGAACAGACCATGTGTGCTACATTACTGAGAATGTCCTATTTAACTAGCTTTTAGCCCTCTAAACTGGGTCGTTTTTGTAGTAAATTCAATTTAGCTTTGTTTGTCAAATTTGTCTGAGGGTGCATAAAAATCGCAGAAAAGCTCCATTGTCTATTGAAACGGTGTCAAATGATAGCTCTAGTCACACTGGAACAGACCATGTGTGCTACATTACTGAGAATGTCCTATTTAACTAGCTTTTAGCCCTCTAAACTGGGTCGTTTTTGTAGTAAATTCAATTTAGCTTTGTTTGTCAAATTTGTCTGAGGGTGCATAAAAATCGCAGAAAAGCTCCATTGTCTATTGAAACGGTGTCAAATGATAGCTCTAGTCACACTGGAACAGACCATGTGTGCTACATTACTGAGAATGTCCTATTTAACTAGCTTTTAGCCCTCTAAACTGGGTCGTTTTTGTATCAAATTCAATTTAGCTTTGTTTGTCAAATTTGTCTGAGGGTGCATAAAAATCGCAGAAAAGCTCCATTGTCTATTGAAACGGTGTCAAATGATAGCTCTAGTCACACTGGAACAGACCATGTGTGCTACATTACTGAGAATGTCCTATTTAACTAGCTTTTAGCCCTCTAAACTGGGTCGTTTTTGTATCAAATTCAATTTAGCTTTGTTTGTCAAATTTGTCTGAGGGTGCATAAAAATCGCAGAAAAGCTCCATTGTCTATTGAAACGGTGTCAAATGATAGCTCTAGTCACACTGGAACAGACCATGTGTGCTACATTACTGAGAATGTCCTATTTAACTAGCTTTTAGCCCTCTAAACTGGGTCGTTTTTGTATCAAATTCAATTTAGCTTTGTTTGTCAAATTTGTCTGAGGGTGCATAAAAATCGCAGAAAAGCTCCATTGTCTATTGAAACGGTGTCAAATGATAGCTCTAGTCACACTGGAACAGACCATGTGTGCTACATTACTGAGAATGTCCTATTTAACTAGCTTTTAGCCCTCTAAACTGGGTCGTTTTTGTATCAAATTCAATTTAGCTTTGTTTGTCAAATTTGTCTGGGGGTGCATAAAAATCGCAGAAAAGCTCCATTGTCTATTGAAACGGTGTCAAATGATAGCTCTAGTCACACTGGAACAGACCATGTGTGCTACATTACTGAGAATGTCCTATTTAACTAGCTTTTAGCCCTCTAAACTGGGTCGTTTTTGTATCAAATTCAATTTAGCTTTGTTTGTCAAATTTGTCTGAGGGTGCATAAAAATCGCAGAAAAGCTCCATTGTCTATTGAAACGGTGTCAAATGATAGCTCTAGTCACACTGGAACAGACCATGTGTGCTACATTACTGAGAATGTCCTATTTAACTAGCTTTTAGCCCTCTAAACTGGGTCGTTTTTGTATTAAATTCAATTTAGCTTTGTTTGTCAAATTTGTCTGAGGGTGCATAAAAATCGCAGAAAAGCTCCATTGTCTATTGAAACGGTGTCAAATGATAGCTCTAGTCACACTGGAACAGACCATGTGTGCTACATTACTGAGAATGTCCTATTTAACTAGCTTTTAGCCCTCTAAACTGGGTCGTTTTTGTATCAAATTCAATTTAGCTTTGTTTGTCAAATTTGTCTGAGGGTGCATAAAAATCGCAGAAAAGCTCCATTGTCTATTGAAACGGTGTCAAATGATAGCTCTAGTCACACTGGAACAGACCATGTGTGCTACATTACTGAGAATGTCCTATTTAACTAGCTTTTAGCCCTCTAAACTGGGTCGTTTTTGTATCAAATTCAATTTAGCTTTGTTTGTCAAATTTGTCTGAGGGTGCATAAAAATCGCAGAAAAGCTCCATTGTCTATTGAAACGGTGTCAAATGATAGCTCTAGTCACACTGGAACAGACCATGTGTGCTACATTACTGAGAATGTCCTATTTAACTAGCTTTTAGCCCTCTAAACTGGGTCGTTTTTGTATCAAATTCAATTTAGCTTTGTTTGTCAAATTTGTCTGAGGGTGCATAAAAATCGCAGAAAAGCTCCATTGTCTATTGAAACGGTGTCAAATGATAGCTCTAGTCACACTGGAACAGACCATGTGTGCTACATTACTGAGAATGTCCTATTTAACTAGCTTTTAGCCCTCTAAACTGGGTCGTTTTTGTATCAAAATTCAATTTAGCTTTGTTTGTCAAATTTGTCTGAGGGTGCATAAAAATCGCAGAAAAGCTCCATTGTCTATTGAAACGGTGTCAAATGATAGCTCTAGTCACACTGGAACAGACCATGTGTGCTACATTACTGAGAATGTCCTATTTAACTAGCTTTTAGCCCTCTAAACTGGGTCGTTTTTGTATCAAATTCAATTTAGCTTTGTTTGTCAAATTTGTCTGAGGGTGCATAAAAATCGCAGAAAAGCTCCATTGTCTATTGAAACGGTGTCAAATGATAGCTCTAGTCACACTGGAACAGACCATGTGTGCTACATTACTGAGAATGTCCTATTTAACTAGCTTTTAGCCCTCTAAACTGGGTCGTTTTTGTATCAAATTCAATTTAGCTTTGTTTGTCAAATTTGTCTGAGGGTGCATAAAAATCGCAGAAAAGCTCCATTGTCTATTGAAACGGTGTCAAATGATAGCTCTAGTCACACTGGAACAGACCATGTGTGCTACATTACTGAGAATGTCCTATTTAACTAGCTTTTAGCCCTCTAAACTGGGTCGTTTTTGTAGTAAATTCAATTTAGCTTTGTTTGTCAAATTTGTCTGAGGGTGCATAAAAATCGCAGAAAAGCTCCATTGTCTATTGAAACGGTGTCAAATGATAGCTCTAGTCACACTGGAACAGACCATGTGTGCTACATTACTGAGAATGTCCTATTTAACTAGCTTTTAGCCCTCTAAACTGGGTCGTTTTTGTATCAAATTCAATTTAGCTTTGTTTGTCAAATTTGTCTGAGGGTGCATAAAAATCGCAGAAAAGCTCCATTGTCTATTGAAACGGTGTCAAATGATAGCTCTAGTCACACTGGAACAGACCATGTGTGCTACATTACTGAGAATGTCCTATTTAACTAGCTTTTAGCCCTCTAAACTGGGTCGTTTTTGTAGTAAATTCAATTTAGCTTTGTTTGTCAAATTTGTCTGGGGGTGCATAAAAATCGCAGAAAAGCTCCATTGTCTATTGAAACGGTGTCAAATGATAGCTCTAGTCACACTGGAACAGACCATGTGTGCTACATTACTGAGAATGTCCTATTTAACTAGCTTTTAGCCCTCTAAACTGGGTCGTTTTTGTAGTCAAATTCAATTTAGCTTTGTTTGTCAAATTTGTCTGAGGGTGCATAAAAATCGCAGAAAAGCTCCATTGTCTATTGAAACGGTGTCAAATGATAGCTCTAGTCACACTGGAACAGACCATGTGTGCTACATTACTGAGAATGTCCTATTTAACTAGCTTTTAGCCCTCTAAACTGGGTCGTTTTTGTATCAAATTCAATTTAGCTTTGTTTGTCAAATTTGTCTGGGGGTGCATAAAAATCGCAGAAAAGCTCCATTGTCTATTGAAACGGTGTCAAATGATAGCTCTAGTCACACTGGAACAGACCATGTGTGCTACATTACTGAGAATGTCCTATTTAACTAGCTTTTAGCCCTCTAAACTGGGTCGTTTTTGTATCAAATTCAATTTAGCTTTGTTTGTCAAATTTGTCTGAGGGTGCATAAAAATCGCAGAAAAGCTCCATTGTCTATTGAAACGGTGTCAAATGATAGCTCTAGTCACACTGGAACAGACCATGTGTGCTACATTACTGAGAATGTCCTATTTAACTAGCTTTTAGCCCTCTAAACTGGGTCGTTTTTGTAGTAAATTCAATTTAGCTTTGTTTGTCAAATTTGTCTGAGGGTGCATAAAAATCGCAGAAAAGCTCCATTGTCTATTGAAACGGTGTCAAATGATAGCTCTAGTCACACTGGAACAGACCATGTGTGCTACATTACTGAGAATGTCCTATTTAACTAGCTTTTAGCCCTCTAAACTGGGTCGTTTTTGTAGTCAAATTCAATTTAGCTTTGTTTGTCAAATTTGTCTGAGGGTGCATAAAAATCGCAGAAAAGCTCCATTGTCTATTGAAACGGTGTCAAATGATAGCTCTAGTCACACTGGAACAGACCATGTGTGCTACATTACTGAGAATGTCCTATTTAACTAGCTTTTAGCCCTCTAAACTGGGTCGTTTTTGTATCAAATTCAATTTAGCTTTGTTTGTCAAATTTGTCTGAGGGTGCATAAAAATCGCAGAAAAGCTCCATTGTCTATTGAAACGGTGTCAAATGATAGCTCTAGTCACACTGGAACAGACCATGTGTGCTACATTACTGAGAATGTCCTATTTAACTAGCTTTTAGCCCTCTAAACTGGGTCGTTTTTGTATCAAATTCAATTTAGCTTTGTTTGTCAAATTTGTCTGGGGGTGCATAAAAATCGCAGAAAAGCTCCATTGTCTATTGAAACGGTGTCAAATGATAGCTCTAGTCACACTGGAACAGACCATGTGTGCTACATTACTGAGAATGTCCTATTTAACTAGCTTTTAGCCCTCTAAACTGGGTCGTTTTTGTAGTAAATTCAATTTAGCTTTGTTTGTCAAATTTGTCTGGGGGTGCATAAAAATCGCAGAAAAGCTCCATTGTCTATTGAAACGGTGTCAAATGATAGCTCTAGTCACACTGGAACAGACCATGTGTGCTACATTACTGAGAATGTCCTATTTAACTAGCTTTTAGCCCTCTAAACTGGGTCGTTTTTGTAGTAAATTCAATTTAGCTTTGTTTGTCAAATTTGTCTGGGGGTGCATAAAAATCGCAGAAAAGCTCCATTGTCTATTGAAACGGTGTCAAATGATAGCTCTAGTCACACTGGAACAGACCATGTGTGCTACATTACTGAGAATGTCCTATTTAACTAGCTTTTAGCCCTCTAAACTGGGTCGTTTTTGTAGTCAAATTCAATTTAGCTTTGTTTGTCAAATTTGTCTGGGGGTGCATAAAAATCGCAGAAAAGCTCCATTGTCTATTGAAACGGTGTCAAATGATAGCTCTAGTCACACTGGAACAGACCATGTGTGCTACATTACTGAGAATGTCCTATTTAACTAGCTTTTAGCCCTCTAAACTGGGTCGTTTTTGTATCAAATTCAATTTAGCTTTGTTTGTCAAATTTGTCTGAGGGTGCATAAAAATCGCAGAAAAGCTCCATTGTCTATTGAAACGGTGTCAAATGATAGCTCTAGTCACACTGGAACAGACCATGTGTGCTACATTACTGAGAATGTCCTATTTAACTAGCTTTTAGCCCTCTAAACTGGGTCGTTTTTGTATCAAATTCAATTTAGCTTTGTTTGTCAAATTTGTCTGAGGGTGCATAAAAATCGCAGAAAAGCTCCATTGTCTATTGAAACGGTGTCAAATGATAGCTCTAGTCACACTGGAACAGACCATGTGTGCTACATTACTGAGAATGTCCTATTTAACTAGCTTTTAGCCCTCTAAACTGGGTCGTTTTTGTATCAAATTCAATTTAGCTTTGTTTGTCAAATTTGTCTGAGGGTGCATAAAAATCGCAGAAAAGCTCCATTGTCTATTGAAACGGTGTCAAATGATAGCTCTAGTCACACTGGAACAGACCATGTGTGCTACATTACTGAGAATGTCCTATTTAACTAGCTTTTAGCCCTCTAAACTGGGTCGTTTTTGTATCAAATTCAATTTAGCTTTGTTTGTCAAATTTGTCTGAGGGTGCATAAAAATCGCAGAAAAGCTCCATTGTCTATTGAAACGGTGTCAAATGATAGCTCTAGTCACACTGGAACAGACCATGTGTGCTACATTACTGAGAATGTCCTATTTAACTAGCTTTTAGCCCTCTAAACTGGGTCGTTTTTGTATCAAATTCAATTTAGCTTTGTTTGTCAAATTTGTCTGAGGGTGCATAAAAATCGCAGAAAAGCTCCATTGTCTATTGAAACGGTGTCAAATGATAGCTCTAGTCACACTGGAACAGACCATGTGTGCTACATTACTGAGAATGTCCTATTTAACTAGCTTTTAGCCCTCTAAACTGGGTCGTTTTTGTAGTCAAATTCAATTTAGCTTTGTTTGTCAAATTTGTCTGGGGGTGCATAAAAATCGCAGAAAAGCTCCATTGTCTATTGAAACGGTGTCAAATGATAGCTCTAGTCACACTGGAACAGACCATGTGTGCTACATTACTGAGAATGTCCTATTTAACTAGCTTTTAGCCCTCTAAACTGGGTCGTTTTTGTAGTAAATTCAATTTAGCTTTGTTTGTCAAATTTGTCTGGGGGTGCATAAAAATCGCAGAAAAGCTCCATTGTCTATTGAAACGGTGTCAAATGATAGCTCTAGTCACACTGGAACAGACCATGTGTGCTACATTACTGAGAATGTCCTATTTAACTAGCTTTTAGCCCTCTAAACTGGGTCGTTTTTGTATCAAATTCAATTTAGCTTTGTTTGTCAAATTTGTCTGAGGGTGCATAAAAATCGCAGAAAAGCTCCATTGTCTATTGAAACGGTGTCAAATGATAGCTCTAGTCACACTGGAACAGACCATGTGTGCTACATTACTGAGAATGTCCTATTTAACTAGCTTTTAGCCCTCTAAACTGGGTCGTTTTTGTATCAAATTCAATTTAGCTTTGTTTGTCAAATTTGTCTGAGGGTGCATAAAAATCGCAGAAAAGCTCCATTGTCTATTGAAACGGTGTCAAATGATAGCTCTAGTCACACTGGAACAGACCATGTGTGCTACATTACTGAGAATGTCCTATTTAACTAGCTTTTAGCCCTCTAAACTGGGTCGTTTTTGTATCAAATTCAATTTAGCTTTGTTTGTCAAATTTGTCTGAGGGTGCATAAAAATCGCAGAAAAGCTCCATTGTCTATTGAAACGGTGTCAAATGATAGCTCTAGTCACACTGGAACAGACCATGTGTGCTACATTACTGAGAATGTCCTATTTAACTAGCTTTTAGCCCTCTAAACTGGGTCGTTTTTGTATCAAATTCAATTTAGCTTTGTTTGTCAAATTTGTCTGAGGGTGCATAAAAATCGCAGAAAAGCTCCATTGTCTATTGAAACGGTGTCAAATGATAGCTCTAGTCACACTGGAACAGACCATGTGTGCTACATTACTGAGAATGTCCTATTTAACTAGCTTTTAGCCCTCTAAACTGGGTCGTTTTTGTAGTCAAATTCAATTTAGCTTTGTTTGTCAAATTTGTCTGAGGGTGCATAAAAATCGCAGAAAAGCTCCATTGTCTATTGAAACGGTGTCAAATGATAGCTCTAGTCACACTGGAACAGACCATGTGTGCTACATTACTGAGAATGTCCTATTTAACTAGCTTTTAGCCCTCTAAACTGGGTCGTTTTTGTATCAAATTCAATTTAGCTTTGTTTGTCAAATTTGTCTGAGGGTGCATAAAAATCGCAGAAAAGCTCCATTGTCTATTGAAACGGTGTCAAATGATAGCTCTAGTCACACTGGAACAGACCATGTGTGCTACATTACTGAGAATGTCCTATTTAACTAGCTTTTAGCCCTCTAAACTGGGTCGTTTTTGTATCAAATTCAATTTAGCTTTGTTTGTCAAATTTGTCTGAGGGTGCATAAAAATCGCAGAAAAGCTCCATTGTCTATTGAAACGGTGTCAAATGATAGCTCTAGTCACACTGGAACAGACCATGTGTGCTACATTACTGAGAATGTCCTATTTAACTAGCTTTTAGCCCTCTAAACTGGGTCGTTTTTGTATCAAATTCAATTTAGCTTTGTTTGTCAAATTTGTCTGAGGGTGCATAAAAATCGCAGAAAAGCTCCATTGTCTATTGAAACGGTGTCAAATGATAGCTCTAGTCACACTGGAACAGACCATGTGTGCTACATTACTGAGAATGTCCTATTTAACTAGCTTTTAGCCCTCTAAACTGGGTCGTTTTTGTAGTCAAATTCAATTTAGCTTTGTTTGTCAAATTTGTCTGAGGGTGCATAAAAATCGCAGAAAAGCTCCATTGTCTATTGAAACGGTGTCAAATGATAGCTCTAGTCACACTGGAACAGACCATGTGTGCTACATTACTGAGAATGTCCTATTTAACTAGCTTTTAGCCCTCTAAACTGGGTCGTTTTTGTATCAAATTCAATTTAGCTTTGTTTGTCAAATTTGTCTGAGGGTGCATAAAAATCGCAGAAAAGCTCCATTGTCTATTGAAACGGTGTCAAATGATAGCTCTAGTCACACTGGAACAGACCATGTGTGCTACATTACTGAGAATGTCCTATTTAACTAGCTTTTAGCCCTCTAAACTGGGTCGTTTTTGTAGTAAATTCAATTTAGCTTTGTTTGTCAAATTTGTCTGAGGGTGCATAAAAATCGCAGAAAAGCTCCATTGTCTATTGAAACGGTGTCAAATGATAGCTCTAGTCACACTGGAACAGACCATGTGTGCTACATTACTGAGAATGTCCTATTTAACTAGCTTTTAGCCCTCTAAACTGGGTCGTTTTTGTATCAAATTCAATTTAGCTTTGTTTGTCAAATTTGTCTGAGGGTGCATAAAAATCGCAGAAAAGCTCCATTGTCTATTGAAACGGTGTCAAATGATAGCTCTAGTCACACTGGAACAGACCATGTGTGCTACATTACTGAGAATGTCCTATTTAACTAGCTTTTAGCCCTCTAAACTGGGTCGTTTTTGTATCAAATTCAATTTAGCTTTGTTTGTCAAATTTGTCTGAGGGTGCATAAAAATCGCAGAAAAGCTCCATTGTCTATTGAAACGGTGTCAAATGATAGCTCTAGTCACACTGGAACAGACCATGTGTGCTACATTACTGAGAATGTCCTATTTAACTAGCTTTTAGCCCTCTAAACTGGGTCGTTTTTGTAGTCAAATTCAATTTAGCTTTGTTTGTCAAATTTGTCTGGGGGTGCATAAAAATCGCAGAAAAGCTCCATTGTCTATTGAAACGGTGTCAAATGATAGCTCTAGTCACACTGGAACAGACCATGTGTGCTACATTACTGAGAATGTCCTATTTAACTAGCTTTTAGCCCTCTAAACTGGGTCGTTTTTGTATCAAATTCAATTTAGCTTTGTTTGTCAAATTTGTCTGAGGGTGCATAAAAATCGCAGAAAAGCTCCATTGTCTATTGAAACGGTGTCAAATGATAGCTCTAGTCACACTGGAACAGACCATGTGTGCTACATTACTGAGAATGTCCTATTTAACTAGCTTTTAGCCCTCTAAACTGGGTCGTTTTTGTATCAAATTCAATTTAGCTTTGTTTGTCAAATTTGTCTGAGGGTGCATAAAAATCGCAGAAAAGCTCCATTGTCTATTGAAACGGTGTCAAATGATAGCTCTAGTCACACTGGAACAGACCATGTGTGCTACATTACTGAGAATGTCCTATTTAACTAGCTTTTAGCCCTCTAAACTGGGTCGTTTTTGTATCAAATTCAATTTAGCTTTGTTTGTCAAATTTGTCTGAGGGTGCATAAAAATCGCAGAAAAGCTCCATTGTCTATTGAAACGGTGTCAAATGATAGCTCTAGTCACACTGGAACAGACCATGTGTGCTACATTACTGAGAATGTCCTATTTAACTAGCTTTTAGCCCTCTAAACTGGGTCGTTTTTGTAGTCAAATTCAATTTAGCTTTGTTTGTCAAATTTGTCTGAGGGTGCATAAAAATCGCAGAAAAGCTCCATTGTCTATTGAAACGGTGTCAAATGATAGCTCTAGTCACACTGGAACAGACCATGTGTGCTACATTACTGAGAATGTCCTATTTAACTAGCTTTTAGCCCTCTAAACTGGGTCGTTTTTGTATCAAATTCAATTTAGCTTTGTTTGTCAAATTTGTCTGAGGGTGCATAAAAATCGCAGAAAAGCTCCATTGTCTATTGAAACGGTGTCAAATGATAGCTCTAGTCACACTGGAACAGACCATGTGTGCTACATTACTGAGAATGTCCTATTTAACTAGCTTTTAGCCCTCTAAACTGGGTCGTTTTTGTATCAAATTCAATTTAGCTTTGTTTGTCAAATTTGTCTGAGGGTGCATAAAAATCGCAGAAAAGCTCCATTGTCTATTGAAACGGTGTCAAATGATAGCTCTAGTCACACTGGAACAGACCATGTGTGCTACATTACTGAGAATGTCCTATTTAACTAGCTTTTAGCCCTCTAAACTGGGTCGTTTTTGTAGTAAATTCAATTTAGCTTTGTTTGTCAAATTTGTCTGAGGGTGCATAAAAATCGCAGAAAAGCTCCATTGTCTATTGAAACGGTGTCAAATGATAGCTCTAGTCACACTGGAACAGACCATGTGTGCTACATTACTGAGAATGTCCTATTTAACTAGCTTTTAGCCCTCTAAACTGGGTCGTTTTTGTATCAAATTCAATTTAGCTTTGTTTGTCAAATTTGTCTGAGGGTGCATAAAAATCGCAGAAAAGCTCCATTGTCTATTGAAACGGTGTCAAATGATAGCTCTAGTCACACTGGAACAGACCATGTGTGCTACATTACTGAGAATGTCCTATTTAACTAGCTTTTAGCCCTCTAAACTGGGTCGTTTTTGTAGTAAATTCAATTTAGCTTTGTTTGTCAAATTTGTCTGGGGGTGCATAAAAATCGCAGAAAAGCTCCATTGTCTATTGAAACGGTGTCAAATGATAGCTCTAGTCACACTGGAACAGACCATGTGTGCTACATTACTGAGAATGTCCTATTTAACTAGCTTTTAGCCCTCTAAACTGGGTCGTTTTTGTAGTCAAATTCAATTTAGCTTTGTTTGTCAAATTTGTCTGGGGTGCATAAAAATCGCAGAAAAGCTCCATTGTCTATTGAAACGGTGTCAAATGATAGCTCTAGTCACACTGGAACAGACCATGTGTGCTACATTACTGAGAATGTCCTATTTAACTAGCTTTTAGCCCTCTAAACTGGGTCGTTTTTGTATCAAATTCAATTTAGCTTTGTTTGTCAAATTTGTCTGAGGGTGCATAAAAATCGCAGAAAAGCTCCATTGTCTATTGAAACGGTGTCAAATGATAGCTCTAGTCACACTGGAACAGACCATGTGTGCTACATTACTGAGAATGTCCTATTTAACTAGCTTTTAGCCCTCTAAACTGGGTCGTTTTTGTATCAAATTCAATTTAGCTTTGTTTGTCAAATTTGTCTGAGGGTGCATAAAAATCGCAGAAAAGCTCCATTGTCTATTGAAACGGTGTCAAATGATAGCTCTAGTCACACTGGAACAGACCATGTGTGCTACATTACTGAGAATGTCCTATTTAACTAGCTTTTAGCCCTCTAAACTGGGTCGTTTTTGTATCAAATTCAATTTAGCTTTGTTTGTCAAATTTGTCTGAGGGTGCATAAAAATCGCAGAAAAGCTCCATTGTCTATTGAAACGGTGTCAAATGATAGCTCTAGTCACACTGGAACAGACCATGTGTGCTACATTACTGAGAATGTCCTATTTAACTAGCTTTTAGCCCTCTAAACTGGGTCGTTTTTGTATCAAATTCAATTTAGCTTTGTTTGTCAAATTTGTCTGAGGGTGCATAAAAATCGCAGAAAAGCTCCATTGTCTATTGAAACGGTGTCAAATGATAGCTCTAGTCACACTGGAACAGACCATGTGTGCTACATTACTGAGAATGTCCTATTTAACTAGCTTTTAGCCCTCTAAACTGGGTCGTTTTTGTATCAAATTCAATTTAGCTTTGTTTGTCAAATTTGTCTGAGGGTGCATAAAAATCGCAGAAAAGCTCCATTGTCTATTGAAACGGTGTCAAATGATAGCTCTAGTCACACTGGAACAGACCATGTGTGCTACATTACTGAGAATGTCCTATTTAACTAGCTTTTAGCCCTCTAAACTGGGTCGTTTTTGTATCAAATTCAATTTAGCTTTGTTTGTCAAATTTGTCTGAGGGTGCATAAAAATCGCAGAAAAGCTCCATTGTCTATTGAAACGGTGTCAAATGATAGCTCTAGTCACACTGGAACAGACCATGTGTGCTACATTACTGAGAATGTCCTATTTAACTAGCTTTTAGCCCTCTAAACTGGGTCGTTTTTGTATCAAATTCAATTTAGCTTTGTTTGTCAAATTTGTCTGAGGGTGCATAAAAATCGCAGAAAAGCTCCATTGTCTATTGAAACGGTGTCAAATGATAGCTCTAGTCACACTGGAACAGACCATGTGTGCTACATTACTGAGAATGTCCTATTTAACTAGCTTTTAGCCCTCTAAACTGGGTCGTTTTTGTAGTCAAATTCAATTTAGCTTTGTTTGTCAAATTTGTCTGGGGGTGCATAAAAATCGCAGAAAAGCTCCATTGTCTATTGAAACGGTGTCAAATGATAGCTCTAGTCACACTGGAACAGACCATGTGTGCTACATTACTGAGAATGTCCTATTTAACTAGCTTTTAGCCCTCTAAACTGGGTCGTTTTTGTATCAAATTCAATTTAGCTTTGTTTGTCAAATTTGTCTGAGGGTGCATAAAAATCGCAGAAAAGCTCCATTGTCTATTGAAACGGTGTCAAATGATAGCTCTAGTCACACTGGAACAGACCATGTGTGCTACATTACTGAGAATGTCCTATTTAACTAGCTTTTAGCCCTCTAAACTGGGTCGTTTTTGTAGTCAAATTCAATTTAGCTTTGTTTGTCAAATTTGTCTGGGGGTGCATAAAAATCGCAGAAAAGCTCCATTGTCTATTGAAACGGTGTCAAATGATAGCTCTAGTCACACTGGAACAGACCATGTGTGCTACATTACTGAGAATGTCCTATTTAACTAGCTTTTAGCCCTCTAAACTGGGTCGTTTTTGTATTAAATTCAATTTAGCTTTGTTTGTCAAATTTGTCTGGGGGTGCATAAAAATCGCAGAAAAGCTCCATTGTCTATTGAAACGGTGTCAAATGATAGCTCTAGTCACACTGGAACAGACCATGTGTGCTACATTACTGAGAATGTCCTATTTAACTAGCTTTTAGCCCTCTAAACTGGGTCGTTTTTGTATCAAATTCAATTTAGCTTTGTTTGTCAAATTTGTCTGAGGGTGCATAAAAATCGCAGAAAAGCTCCATTGTCTATTGAAACGGTGTCAAATGATAGCTCTAGTCACACTGGAACAGACCATGTGTGCTACATTACTGAGAATGTCCTATTTAACTAGCTTTTAGCCCTCTAAACTGGGTCGTTTTTGTATCAAATTCAATTTAGCTTTGTTTGTCAAATTTGTCTGAGGGTGCATAAAAATCGCAGAAAAGCTCCATTGTCTATTGAAACGGTGTCAAATGATAGCTCTAGTCACACTGGAACAGACCATGTGTGCTACATTACTGAGAATGTCCTATTTAACTAGCTTTTAGCCCTCTAAACTGGGTCGTTTTTGTATCAAATTCAATTTAGCTTTGTTTGTCAAATTTGTCTGAGGGTGCATAAAAATCGCAGAAAAGCTCCATTGTCTATTGAAACGGTGTCAAATGATAGCTCTAGTCACACTGGAACAGACCATGTGTGCTACATTACTGAGAATGTCCTATTTAACTAGCTTTTAGCCCTCTAAACTGGGTCGTTTTTGTATCAAATTCAATTTAGCTTTGTTTGTCAAATTTGTCTGAGGGTGCATAAAAATCGCAGAAAAGCTCCATTGTCTATTGAAACGGTGTCAAATGATAGCTCTAGTCACACTGGAACAGACCATGTGTGCTACATTACTGAGAATGTCCTATTTAACTAGCTTTTAGCCCTCTAAACTGGGTCGTTTTTGTATCAAATTCAATTTAGCTTTGTTTGTCAAATTTGTCTGAGGGTGCATAAAAATCGCAGAAAAGCTCCATTGTCTATTGAAACGGTGTCAAATGATAGCTCTAGTCACACTGGAACAGACCATGTGTGCTACATTACTGAGAATGTCCTATTTAACTAGCTTTTAGCCCTCTAAACTGGGTCGTTTTTGTAGTAAATTCAATTTAGCTTTGTTTGTCAAATTTGTCTGGGGGTGCATAAAAATCGCAGAAAAGCTCCATTGTCTATTGAAACGGTGTCAAATGATAGCTCTAGTCACACTGGAACAGACCATGTGTGCTACATTACTGAGAATGTCCTATTTAACTAGCTTTTAGCCCTCTAAACTGGGTCGTTTTTGTATCAAATTCAATTTAGCTTTGTTTGTCAAATTTGTCTGAGGGTGCATAAAAATCGCAGAAAAGCTCCATTGTCTATTGAAACGGTGTCAAATGATAGCTCTAGTCACACTGGAACAGACCATGTGTGCTACATTACTGAGAATGTCCTATTTAACTAGCTTTTAGCCCTCTAAACTGGGTCGTTTTTGTATCAAATTCAATTTAGCTTTGTTTGTCAAATTTGTCTGAGGGTGCATAAAAATCGCAGAAAAGCTCCATTGTCTATTGAAACGGTGTCAAATGATAGCTCTAGTCACACTGGAACAGACCATGTGTGCTACATTACTGAGAATGTCCTATTTAACTAGCTTTTAGCCCTCTAAACTGGGTCGTTTTTGTATCAAATTCAATTTAGCTTTGTTTGTCAAATTTGTCTGAGGGTGCATAAAAATCGCAGAAAAGCTCCATTGTCTATTGAAACGGTGTCAAATGATAGCTCTAGTCACACTGGAACAGACCATGTGTGCTACATTACTGAGAATGTCCTATTTAACTAGCTTTTAGCCCTCTAAACTGGGTCGTTTTTGTATCAAATTCAAAATTTGTCTGAGGGTGCATAAAAATCGCAGAAAAGCTCCATTGTCTATTGAAACGGTGTCAAATGATAGCTCTAGTCACACTGGAACAGACCATGTGTGCTACATTACTGAGAATGTCCTATTTAACTAGCTTTTAGCCCTCTAAACTGGGTCGTTTTTGTATCAAATTCAATTTAGCTTTGTTTGTCAAATTTGTCTGAGGGTGCATAAAAATCGCAGAAAAGCTCCATTGTCTATTGAAACGGTGTCAAATGATAGCTCTAGTCACACTGGAACAGACCATGTGTGCTACATTACTGAGAATGTCCTATTTAACTAGCTTTTAGCCCTCTAAACTGGGTCGTTTTTGTATCAAATTCAATTTGTCTGAGGGTGCATAAAAATCGCAGAAAAGCTCCATTGTCTATTGAAACGGTGTCAAATGATAGCTCTAGTCACACTGGAACAGACCATGTGTGCTACATTACTGAGAATGTCCTATTTAACTAGCTTTTAGCCCTCTAAACTGGGTCGTTTTTGTAGTAAATTCAATTTAGCTTTGTTTGTCAAATTTGTCTGAGGGTGCATAAAAATCGCAGAAAAGCTCCATTGTCTATTGAAACGGTGTCAAATGATAGCTCTAGTCACACTGGAACAGACCATGTGTGCTACATTACTGAGAATGTCCTATTTAACTAGCTTTTAGCCCTCTAAACTGGGTCGTTTTTGTATCAAATTCAATTTAGCTTTGTTTGTCAAATTTGTCTGAGGGTGCATAAAAATCGCAGAAAAGCTCCATTGTCTATTGAAACGGTGTCAAATGATAGCTCTAGTCACACTGGAACAGACCATGTGTGCTACATTACTGAGAATGTCCTATTTAACTAGCTTTTAGCCCTCTAAACTGGGTCGTTTTTGTAGTAAATTCAATTTAGCTTTGTTTGTCAAATTTGTCTGGGGGTGCATAAAAATCGCAGAAAAGCTCCATTGTCTATTGAAACGGTGTCAAATGATAGCTCTAGTCACACTGGAACAGACCATGTGTGCTACATTACTGAGAATGTCCTATTTAACTAGCTTTTAGCCCTCTAAACTGGGTCGTTTTTGTAGTAAATTCAATTTAGCTTTGTTTGTCAAATTTGTCTGAGGGTGCATAAAAATCGCAGAAAAGCTCCATTGTCTATTGAAACGGTGTCAAATGATAGCTCTAGTCACACTGGAACAGACCATGTGTGCTACATTACTGAGAATGTCCTATTTAACTAGCTTTTAGCCCTCTAAACTGGGTCGTTTTTGTATCAAATTCAATTTAGCTTTGTTTGTCAAATTTGTCTGAGGGTGCATAAAAATCGCAGAAAAGCTCCATTGTCTATTGAAACGGTGTCAAATGATAGCTCTAGTCACACTGGAACAGACCATGTGTGCTACATTACTGAGAATGTCCTATTTAACTAGCTTTTAGCCCTCTAAACTGGGTTGTTTTTGTATCAAATTCAATTTAGCTTTGTTTGTCAAATTTGTCTGAGGGTGCATAAAAATCGCAGAAAAGCTCCATTGTCTATTGAAACGGTGTCAAATGATAGCTCTAGTCACACTGGAACAGACCATGTGTGCTACATTACTGAGAATGTCCTATTTAACTAGCTTTTAGCCCTCTAAACTGGGTCGTTTTTGTAGTAAATTCAATTTAGCTTTGTTTGTCAAATTTGTCTGGGGGTGCATAAAAATCGCAGAAAAGCTCCATTGTCTATTGAAACGGTGTCAAATGATAGCTCTAGTCACACTGGAACAGACCATGTGTGCTACATTACTGAGAATGTCCTATTTAACTAGCTTTTAGCCCTCTAAACTGGGTCGTTTTTGTAGCAAATTCAATTTAGCTTTGTTTGTCAAATTTGTCTGAGGGTGCATAAAAATCGCAGAAAAGCTCCATTGTCTATTGAAACGGTGTCAAATGATAGCTCTAGTCACACTGGAACAGACCATGTGTGCTACATTACTGAGAATGTCCTATTTAACTAGCTTTTAGCCCTCTAAACTGGGTCGTTTTTGTATCAAATTCAATTTAGCTTTGTTTGTCAAATTTGTCTGGGGGTGCATAAAAATCGCAGAAAAGCTCCATTGTCTATTGAAACGGTGTCAAATGATAGCTCTAGTCACACTGGAACAGACCATGTGTGCTACATTACTGAGAATGTCCTATTTAACTAGCTTTTAGCCCTCTAAACTGGGTCGTTTTTGTATCAAATTCAATTTAGCTTTGTTTGTCAAATTTGTCTGAGGGTGCATAAAAATCGCAGAAAAGCTCCATTGTCTATTGAAACGGTGTCAAATGATAGCTCTAGTCACACTGGAACAGACCATGTGTGCTACATTACTGAGAATGTCCTATTTAACTAGCTTTTAGCCCTCTAAACTGGGTCGTTTTTGTAGTAAATTCAATTTAGCTTTGTTTGTCAAATTTGTCTGGGGGTGCATAAAAATCGCAGAAAAGCTCCATTGTCTATTGAAACGGTGTCAAATGATAGCTCTAGTCACACTGGAACAGACCATGTGTGCTACATTACTGAGAATGTCCTATTTAACTAGCTTTTAGCCCTCTAAACTGGGTCGTTTTTGTAGTAAATTCAATTTAGCTTTGTTTGTCAAATTTGTCTGGGGGTGCATAAAAATCGCAGAAAAGCTCCATTGTCTATTGAAACGGTGTCAAATGATAGCTCTAGTCACACTGGAACAGACCATGTGTGCTACATTACTGAGAATGTCCTATTTAACTAGCTTTTAGCCCTCTAAACTGGGTCGTTTTTGTAGTAAATTCAATTTAGCTTTGTTTGTCAAATTTGTCTGGGGGTGCATAAAAATCGCAGAAAAGCTCCATTGTCTATTGAAACGGTGTCAAATGATAGCTCTAGTCACACTGGAACAGACCATGTGTGCTACATTACTGAGAATGTCCTATTTAACTAGCTTTTAGCCCTCTAAACTGGGTCGTTTTTGTAGTAAATTCAATTTAGCTTTGTTTGTCAAATTTGTCTGAGGGTGCATAAAAATCGCAGAAAAGCTCCATTGTCTATTGAAACGGTGTCAAATGATAGCTCTAGTCACACTGGAACAGACCATGTGTGCTACATTACTGAGAATGTCCTATTTAACTAGCTTTTAGCCCTCTAAACTGGGTCGTTTTTGTAGCAAATTCAATTTAGCTTTGTTTGTCAAATTTGTCTGAGGGTGCATAAAAATCGCAGAAAAGCTCCATTGTCTATTGAAACGGTGTCAAATGATAGCTCTAGTCACACTGGAACAGACCATGTGTGCTACATTACTGAGAATGTCCTATTTAACTAGCTTTTAGCCCTCTAAACTGGGTCGTTTTTGTAGTAAATTCAATTTAGCTTTGTTTGTCAAATTTGTCTGAGGGTGCATAAAAATCGCAGAAAAGCTCCATTGTCTATTGAAACGGTGTCAAATGATAGCTCTAGTCACACTGGAACAGACCATGTGTGCTACATTACTGAGAATGTCCTATTTAACTAGCTTTTAGCCCTCTAAACTGGGTCGTTTTTGTAGTAAATTCAATTTAGCTTTGTTTGTCAAATTTGTCTGGGGGTGCATAAAAATCGCAGAAAAGCTCCATTGTCTATTGAAACGGTGTCAAATGATAGCTCTAGTCACACTGGAACAGACCATGTGTGCTACATTACTGAGAATGTCCTATTTAACTAGCTTTTAGCCCTCTAAACTGGGTCGTTTTTGTAGTAAATTCAATTTAGCTTTGTTTGTCAAATTTGTCTGAGGGTGCATAAAAATCGCAGAAAAGCTCCATTGTCTATTGAAACGGTGTCAAATGATAGCTCTAGTCACACTGGAACAGACCATGTGTGCTACATTACTGAGAATGTCCTATTTAACTAGCTTTTAGCCCTCTAAACTGGGTCGTTTTTGTAGTAAATTCAATTTAGCTTTGTTTGTCAAATTTGTCTGGGGGTGCATAAAAATCGCAGAAAAGCTCCATTGTCTATTGAAACGGTGTCAAATGATAGCTCTAGTCACACTGGAACAGACCATGTGTGCTACATTACTGAGAATGTCCTATTTAACTAGCTTTTAGCCCTCTAAACTGGGTCGTTTTTGTAGTAAATTCAATTTAGCTTTGTTTGTCAAATTTGTCTGGGGGTGCATAAAAATCGCAGAAAAGCTCCATTGTCTATTGAAACGGTGTCAAATGATAGCTCTAGTCACACTGGAACAGACCATGTGTGCTACATTACTGAGAATGTCCTATTTAACTAGCTTTTAGCCCTCTAAACTGGGTCGTTTTTGTAGTCAAATTCAATTTAGCTTTGTTTGTCAAATTTGTCTGGGGGTGCATAAAAATCGCAGAAAAGCTCCATTGTCTATTGAAACGGTGTCAAATGATAGCTCTAGTCACACTGGAACAGACCATGTGTGCTACATTACTGAGAATGTCCTATTTAACTAGCTTTTAGCCCTCTAAACTGGGTCGTTTTTGTAGTAAATTCAATTTAGCTTTGTTTGTCAAATTTGTCTGGGGGTGCATAAAAATCGCAGAAAAGCTCCATTGTCTATTGAAACGGTGTCAAATGATAGCTCTAGTCACACTGGAACAGACCATGTGTGCTACATTACTGAGAATGTCCTATTTAACTAGCTTTTAGCCCTCTAAACTGGGTCGTTTTTGTATCAAATTCAATTTAGCTTTGTTTGTCAAATTTGTCTGAGGGTGCATAAAAATCGCAGAAAAGCTCCATTGTCTATTGAAACGGTGTCAAATGATAGCTCTAGTCACACTGGAACAGACCATGTGTGCTACATTACTGAGAATGTCCTATTTAACTAGCTTTTAGCCCTCTAAACTGGGTCGTTTTTGTAGTCAAATTCAATTTAGCTTTGTTTGTCAAATTTGTCTGGGGGTGCATAAAAATCGCAGAAAAGCTCCATTGTCTATTGAAACGGTGTCAAATGATAGCTCTAGTCACACTGGAACAGACCATGTGTGCTACATTACTGAGAATGTCCTATTTAACTAGCTTTTAGCCCTCTAAACTGGGTCGTTTTTGTAGTAAATTCAATTTAGCTTTGTTTGTCAAATTTGTCTGAGGGTGCATAAAAATCGCAGAAAAGCTCCATTGTCTATTGAAACGGTGTCAAATGATAGCTCTAGTCACACTGGAACAGACCATGTGTGCTACATTACTGAGAATGTCCTATTTAACTAGCTTTTAGCCCTCTAAACTGGGTCGTTTTTGTAGTCAAATTCAATTTAGCTTTGTTTGTCAAATTTGTCTGGGGGTGCATAAAAATCGCAGAAAAGCTCCATTGTCTATTGAAACGGTGTCAAATGATAGCTCTAGTCACACTGGAACAGACCATGTGTGCTACATTACTGAGAATGTCCTATTTAACTAGCTTTTAGCCCTCTAAACTGGGTCGTTTTTGTAGTAAATTCAATTTAGCTTTGTTTGTCAAATTTGTCTGGGGGTGCATAAAAATCGCAGAAAAGCTCCATTGTCTATTGAAACGGTGTCAAATGATAGCTCTAGTCACACTGGAACAGACCATGTGTGCTACATTACTGAGAATGTCCTATTTAACTAGCTTTTAGCCCTCTAAACTGGGTCGTTTTTGTAGTAAATTCAATTTAGCTTTGTTTGTCAAATTTGTCTGGGGGTGCATAAAAATCGCAGAAAAGCTCCATTGTCTATTGAAACGGTGTCAAATGATAGCTCTAGTCACACTGGAACAGACCATGTGTGCTACATTACTGAGAATGTCCTATTTAACTAGCTTTTAGCCCTCTAAACTGGGTCGTTTTTGTAGTAAATTCAATTTAGCTTTGTTTGTCAAATTTGTCTGGGGGTGCATAAAAATCGCAGAAAAGCTCCATTGTCTATTGAAACGGTGTCAAATGATAGCTCTAGTCACACTGGAACAGACCATGTGTGCTACATTACTGAGAATGTCCTATTTAACTAGCTTTTAGCCCTCTAAACTGGGTCGTTTTTGTAGCAAATTCAATTTAGCTTTGTTTGTCAAATTTGTCTGAGGGTGCATAAAAATCGCAGAAAAGCTCCATTGTCTATTGAAACGGTGTCAAATGATAGCTCTAGTCACACTGGAACAGACCATGTGTGCTACATTACTGAGAATGTCCTATTTAACTAGCTTTTAGCCCTCTAAACTGGGTCGTTTTTGTAGTAAATTCAATTTAGCTTTGTTTGTCAAATTTGTCTGAGGGTGCATAAAAATCGCAGAAAAGCTCCATTGTCTATTGAAACGGTGTCAAATGATAGCTCTAGTCACACTGGAACAGACCATGTGTGCTACATTACTGAGAATGTCCTATTTAACTAGCTTTTAGCCCTCTAAACTGGGTCGTTTTTGTAGTCAAATTCAATTTAGCTTTGTTTGTCAAATTTGTCTGGGGGTGCATAAAAATCGCAGAAAAGCTCCATTGTCTATTGAAACGGTGTCAAATGATAGCTCTAGTCACACTGGAACAGACCATGTGTGCTACATTACTGAGAATGTCCTATTTAACTAGCTTTTAGCCCTCTAAACTGGGTCGTTTTTGTATCAAATTCAATTTAGCTTTGTTTGTCAAATTTGTCTGGGGGTGCATAAAAATCGCAGAAAAGCTCCATTGTCTATTGAAACGGTGTCAAATGATAGCTCTAGTCACACTGGAACAGACCATGTGTGCTACATTACTGAGAATGTCCTATTTAACTAGCTTTTAGCCCTCTAAACTGGGTCGTTTTTGTAGTAAATTCAATTTAGCTTTGTTTGTCAAATTTGTCTGGGGGTGCATAAAAATCGCAGAAAAGCTCCATTGTCTATTGAAACGGTGTCAAATGATAGCTCTAGTCACACTGGAACAGACCATGTGTGCTACATTACTGAGAATGTCCTATTTAACTAGCTTTTAGCCCTCTAAACTGGGTCGTTTTTGTATCAAATTCAATTTAGCTTTGTTTGTCAAATTTGTCTGAGGGTGCATAAAAATCGCAGAAAAGCTCCATTGTCTATTGAAACGGTGTCAAATGATAGCTCTAGTCACACTGGAACAGACCATGTGTGCTACATTACTGAGAATGTCCTATTTAACTAGCTTTTAGCCCTCTAAACTGGGTCGTTTTTGTATCAAATTCAATTTAGCTTTGTTTGTCAAATTTGTCTGGGGGTGCATAAAAATCGCAGAAAAGCTCCATTGTCTATTGAAACGGTGTCAAATGATAGCTCTAGTCACACTGGAACAGACCATGTGTGCTACATTACTGAGAATGTCCTATTTAACTAGCTTTTAGCCCTCTAAACTGGGTCGTTTTTGTAGCAAATTCAATTTAGCTTTGTTTGTCAAATTTGTCTGGGGGTGCATAAAAATCGCAGAAAAGCTCCATTGTCTATTGAAACGGTGTCAAATGATAGCTCTAGTCACACTGGAACAGACCATGTGTGCTACATTACTGAGAATGTCCTATTTAACTAGCTTTTAGCCCTCTAAACTGGGTCGTTTTTGTAAATTCAATTTAGCTTTGTTTGTCAAATTTGTCTGAGGGTGCATAAAAATCGCAGAAAAGCTCCATTGTCTATTGAAACGGTGTCAAATGATAGCTCTAGTCACACTGGAACAGACCATGTGTGCTACATTACTGAGAATGTCCTATTTAACTAGCTTTTAGCCCTCTAAACTGGGTCGTTTTTGTAGCAAATTCAATTTAGCTTTGTTTGTCAAATTTGTCTGGGGGTGCATAAAAATCGCAGAAAAGCTCCATTGTCTATTGAAACGGTGTCAAATGATAGCTCTAGTCACACTGGAACAGACCATGTGTGCTACATTACTGAGAATGTCCTATTTAACTAGCTTTTAGCCCTCTAAACTGGGTCGTTTTTGTAATCAAATTAGTTCAAATTTGTCTGAGGGTGCATAAAAATCGCAGAAAAGCTCCATTGTCTATTGAAACGGTGTCAAATGATAGCTCTAGTCACACTGGAACAGACCATGTGTGCTACATTACTGAGAATGTCCTATTTAACTAGCTTTTAGCCCTCTAAACTGGGTCGTTTTTGTAGTAAATTCAATTTAGCTTTGTTTGTCAAATTTGTCTGGGGGTGCATAAAAATCGCAGAAAAGCTCCATTGTCTATTGAAACGGTGTCAAATGATAGCTCTAGTCACACTGGAACAGACCATGTGTGCTACATTACTGAGAATGTCCTATTTAACTAGCTTTTAGCCCTCTAAACTGGGTCGTTTTTGTAGTCAAATTCAATTTAGCTTTGTTTGTCAAATTTGTCTGGGGGTGCATAAAAATCGCAGAAAAGCTCCATTGTCTATTGAAACGGTGTCAAATGATAGCTCTAGTCACACTGGAACAGACCATGTGTGCTACATTACTGAGAATGTCCTATTTAACTAGCTTTTAGCCCTCTAAACTGGGTCGTTTTTGTAGTAAATTCAATTTAGCTTTGTTTGTCAAATTTGTCTGGGGGTGCATAAAAATCGCAGAAAAGCTCCATTGTCTATTGAAACGGTGTCAAATGATAGCTCTAGTCACACTGGAACAGACCATGTGTGCTACATTACTGAGAATGTCCTATTTAACTAGCTTTTAGCCCTCTAAACTGGGTCGTTTTTGTAGTAAATTCAATTTAGCTTTGTTTGTCAAATTTGTCTGGGGGTGCATAAAAATTGCAGAAAAGCTCCATTGTCTATTGAAACGGTGTCAAATGATAGCTCTAGTCACACTGGAACAGACCATGTGTGCTACATTACTGAGAATGTCCTATTTAACTAGCTTTTAGCCCTCTAAACTGGGTCGTTTTTGTAGTCAAATTCAATTTAGCTTTGTTTGTCAAATTTGTCTGGGGGTGCATAAAAATCGCAGAAAAGCTCCATTGTCTATTGAAACGGTGTCAAATGATAGCTCTAGTCACACTGGAACAGACCATGTGTGCTACATTACTGAGAATGTCCTATTTAACTAGCTTTTAGCCCTCTAAACTGGGTCGTTTTTGTATCAAATTCAATTTAGCTTTGTTTGTCAAATTTGTCTGAGGTTGCATAAAAATCGCAGAAAAGCTCCATTGTCTATTGAAACGGTGTCAAATGATAGCTCTAGTCACACTGGAACAGACCATGTGTGCTACATTACTGAGAATGTCCTATTTAACTAGCTTTTAGCCCTCTAAACTGGGTCGTTTTTGTAGTAAATTCAATTTAGCTTTGTTTGTCAAATTTGTCTGGGGGTGCATAAAAATCGCAGAAAAGCTCCATTGTCTATTGAAACGGTGTCAAATGATAGCTCTAGTCACACTGGAACAGACCATGTGTGCTACATTACTGAGAATGTCCTATTTAACTAGCTTTTAGCCCTCTAAACTGGGTCGTTTTTGTAGTAAATTCAATTTAGCTTTGTTGTCAAATTTGTCTGGGGGTGCATAAAAATCGCAGAAAAGCTCCATTGTCTATTGAAACGGTGTCAAATGATAGCTCTAGTCACACTGGAACAGACCATGTGTGCTACATTACTGAGAATGTCCTATTTAACTAGCTTTTAGCCCTCTAAACTGGGTCGTTTTTGTATCAAATTCAATTTAGCTTTGTTTGTCAAATTTGTCTGGTGGTGCATAAAAATCGCAGAAAAGCTCCATTGTCTATTGAAACGGTGTCAAATGATAGCTCTAGTCACACTGGAACAGACCATGTGTGCTACATTACTGAGAATGTCCTATTTAACTAGCTTTTAGCCCTCTAAACTGGGTCGTTTTTGTATCAAATTCAATTTAGCTTTGTTTGTCAAATTTGTCTGGGGGTGCATAAAAATCGCAGAAAAGCTCCATTGTCTATTGAAACGGTGTCAAATGATAGCTCTAGTCACACTGGAACAGACCATGTGTGCTACATTACTGAGAATGTCCTATTTAACTAGCTTTTAGCCCTCTAAACTGGGTCGTTTTTGTAGTAAATTCAATTTAGCTTTGTTTGTCAAATTTGTCTGGGGGTGCATAAAAATCGCAGAAAAGCTCCATTGTCTATTGAAACGGTTTCAAATGATAGCTCTAGTCACACTGGAACAGACCATGTGTGCTACATTACTGAGAATGTCCTATTTAACTAGCTTTTAGCCCTCTAAACTGGGTCGTTTTTGTAGTAAATTCAATTTAGCTTTGTTTGTCAAATTTGTCTGGGGGTGCATAAAAATCGCAGAAAAGCTCCATTGTCTATTGAAACGGTGTCAAATGATAGCTCTAGTCACACTGGAACAGACCATGTGTGCTACATTAGTGAGAATGTCCTATTTAACTAGCTTTTAGCCCTCTAAACTGGGTCGTTTTTGTAGTAAATTCAATTTAGCTTTGTTTGTCAAATTTGTCTGGGGGTGCATAAAAATCGCAGAAAAGCTCCATTGTCTATTGAAACGGTGTCAAATGATAGCTCTAGTCACACTGGAACAGACCATGTGTGCTACATTACTGAGAATGTCCTATTTAACTAGCTTTTAGCCCTCTAAACTGGGTCGTTTTTGTAGTAAATTCAATTTAGCTTTGTTTGTCAAATTTGTCTGGGGGTGCATAAAAATCGCAGAAAAGCTCCATTGTCTATTGAAACGGTGTCAAATGATAGCTCTAGTCACACTGGAACAGACCATGTGTGCTACATTACTGAGAATGTCCTATTTAACTAGCTTTTAGCCCTCTAAACTGGGTCGTTTTTGTAGTAAATTCAATTTAGCTTTTTGTCAAATTTGTCTGGGGGTGCATAAAAATCGCAGAAAAGCTCCATTGTCTATTGAAACGGTGTCAAATGATAGCTCTAGTCACACTGGAACAGACCATGTGTGCTACATTACTGAGAATGTCCTATTTAACTAGCTTTTAGCCCTCTAAACTGGGTCGTTTTTGTAGTAAATTCAATTTAGCTTTGTTTGTCAAATTTGTCTGAGGGTGCATAAAAATCGCAGAAAAGCTCCATTGTCTATTGAAACGATGTCAAATGATAGCTCTAGTCACACTGGAACAGACCATGTGTGCTACATTAGTGAGAATGTCCTATTTAACTAGCTTTTAGCCCTCTAAACTGGGTCGTTTTTGTAGTAAATTCAATTTAGCTTTGTTTGTCAAATTTGTCTGGGGGTGCATAAAAATCGCAGAAAAGCTCCATTGTCTATTGAAACGGTGTCAAATGATAGCTCTAGTCACACTGGAACAGACCATGTGTGCTACATTACTGAGAATGTCCTATTTAACTAGCTTTTAGCCCTCTAAACTGGGTCGTTTTTGTAGTAAATTCAATTTAGCTTTGTTTGTCAAATTTGTCTGGGGGTGCATAAAAATCGCAGAAAAGCTCCATTGTCTATTGAAACGGTGTCAAATGATAGCTCTAGTCACACTGGAACAGACCATGTGTGCTACATTACTGAGAATGTCCTATTTAACTAGCTTTTAGCCCTCTAAACTGGGTCGTTTTTGTAGTAAATTCAATTTAGCTTTGTTTGTCAAATTTGTCTGGGGGTGCATAAAAATCGCAGAAAAGCTCCATTGTCTATTGAAACGGTGTCAAATGATAGCTCTAGTCACACTGGAACAGACCATGTGTGCTACATTACTGAGAATGTCCTATTTAACTAGCTTTTAGCCCTCTAAACTGGGTCGTTTTTGTAGTAAATTCAATTTAGCTTTGTTTGTCAAATTTGTCTGGGGGTGCATAAAAATCGCAGAAAAGCTCCATTGTCTATTGAAACGGTGTCAAATGATAGCTCTAGTCAAACTGGAACAGACCATGTGTGCTACATTACTGAGAATGTCCTATTTAACTAGCTTTTAGCCCTCTAAACTGGGTCGTTTTTGTAGTAAATTCAATTTAGCTTTGTTTGTCAAATTTGTCTGGGGGTGCATAAAAAATCGCAGAAAAGCTCCATTGTCTATTGAAACGGTGTCAAATGATAGCTCTAGTCACACTGGAACAGACCATGTGTGCTACATTACCGAGAATGTCCTATTTAACTAGCTTTTAGCCCTCTAAACTGGGTCGTTTTTGTAGTAAATTCAATTTAGCTTTGTTTGTCAAATTTGTCTGGGGGTGCATAAAAATCGCAGAAAAGCTCCATTGTCTATTGAAACGGTGTCAAATGATAGCTCTAGTCACACTGGAACAGACCATGTGTGCTACATTACTGAGAATGTCCTATTTAACTAGCTTTTAGCCCTCTAAACTGGGTCGTTTTTGTAGTAAATTCAATTTAGCTTTGTTTGTCAAATTTGTCTGAGGGTGCATAAAAATCGCAGAAAAGCTCCATTGTCTATTGAAACGATGTCAAATGATAGCTCTAGTCACACTGGAACAGACCATGTGTGCTACATTACTGAGAATGTCCTATTTAACTAGCTTTTAGCCCTCTAAACTGGGTCGTTTTTGTAGTAAATTCAATTTAGCTTTGTTTGTCAAATTTGTCTGGGGGTGCATAAAAATCGCAGAAAAGCTCCATTGTCTATTGAAACGGTGTCAAATGATAGCTCTAGTCACACTGGAACAGACCATGTGTGCTACATTACTGAGAATGTCCTATTTAACTAGCTTTTAGCCCTCTAAACTGGGTCGTTTTTGTAGTAAATTCAATTTAGCTTTGTTTGTCAAATTTGTCTGGGGGTGCATAAAAATCGCAGAAAAGCTCCATTGTCTATTGAAACGGTGTCAAATGATAGCTCTAGTCACACTGGAACAGACCATGTGTGCTACATTACTGAGAATGTCCTATTTAACTAGCTTTTAGCCCTCTAAACTGGGTCGTTTTTGTAGTAAATTCAATTTAGCTTTGTTTGTCAAATTTGTCTGGGGGTGCATAAAAATCGCAGAAAAGCTCCATTGTCTATTGAAACGGTGTCAAATGATAGCTCTAGTCACACTGGAACAGACCATGTGTGCTACATTACTGAGAATGTCCTATTTAACTAGCTTTTAGCCCTCTAAACTGGGTCGTTTTTGTAGTCAAATTCAATTTAGCTTTGTTTGTCAAATTTGTCTGGGGGTGCATAAAAATCGCAGAAAAGCTCCATTGTCTATTGAAACGGTGTCAAATGATAGCTCTAGTCACACTGGAACAGACCATGTGTGCTACATTAGTGAGAATGTCCTATTTAACTAGCTTTTAGCCCTCTAAACTGGGTCGTTTTTGTAGTAAATTCAATTTAGCTTTGTTTGTCAAATTTGTCTGGGGGTGCATAAAAATCGCAGAAAAGCTCCATTGTCTATTGAAACGGTGTCAAATGATAGCTCTAGTCACACTGGAACAGACCATGTGTGCTACATTACTGAGAATGTCCTATTTAACTAGCTTTTAGCCCTCTAAACTGGGTCGTTTTTGTAGTAAATTCAATTTAGCTTTGTTTGTCAAATTTGTCTGAGGGTGCATAAAAATCGCAGAAAAGCTCCATTGTCTATTGAAACGATGTCAAATGATTGCTCTAGTCACACTGGAACAGACCATGTGTGCTACATTACTGAGAATGTCCTATTTAACTAGCTTTTAGCCCTCTAAACTGGGTCGTTTTTGTAGTAAATTCAATTTAGCTTTGTTTGTCAAATTTGTCTGGGGGTGCATAAAAATCGCAGAAAAGCTCCATTGTCTATTGAAACGGTGTCAAATGATAGCTCTAGTCACACTGGAACAGACCATGTGTGCTACATTACTGAGAATGTCCTATTTAACTAGCTTTTAGCCCTCTAAACTGGGTCGTTTTTGTAGTAAATTCAATTTAGCTTTGTTTGTCAAATTTGTCTGGGGGTGCATAAAAATCGCAGAAAAGCTACATTGTCTATTGAAACGGTGTCAAATGATAGCTCTAGTCACACTGGAACAGACCATGTGTGCTACATTACTGAGAATGTCCTATTTAACTAGCTTTTAGCCCTCTAAACTGGGTCGTTTTTGTATCAAATTCAATTTAGCTTTGTTTGTCAAATTTGTCTGGGGGTGCATAAAAAATCGCAGAAAAGCTCCATTGTCTATTGAAACGGTGTCAAATGATAGCTCTAGTCACACTGGAACAGACCATGTGTGCTACATTACTGAGAATGTCCTATTTAACTAGCTTTTAGCCCTCTAAACTGGGTCGTTTTTGTAGTAAATTCAATTTAGCTTTGTTTGTCAAATTTGTCTGGGGGTGCATAAAAATCGCAGAAAAGCTCCATTGTCTATTGAAACGGTGTCAAATGATAGCTCTAGTCACACTGGAACAGACCATGTGTGCTACATTACTGAGAATGTCCTATTTAGCTAGCTTTTAGCCCTCTAAACTGGGTCGTTTTTGTAGTAAATTCAATTTAGCTTTGTTTGTCAAATTTGTCTGGGGGTGCATAAAAATCGCAGAAAAGCTCCATTGTCTATTGAAACGGTGTCAAATGATAGCTCTAGTCACACTGGAACAGACCATGTGTGCTACATTACTGAGAATGTCCTATTTAACTAGCTTTTAGCCCTCTAAACTGGGTCGTTTTTGTAGTAAATTCAATTTAGCTTTGTTTGTCAAATTTGTCTGGGGGTGCATAAAAATCGCAGAAAAGCTCCATTGTCTATTGAAACGGTGTCAAATGATAGCTCTAGTCACACTGGAACAGACCATGTGTGCTACATTACTGAGAATGTCCTATTTAACTAGCTTTTAGCCCTCTAAACTGGGTCGTTTTTGTAGTAAATTCAATTTAGCTTTGTTTGTCAAATTTGTCTGGGGGTGCATAAAAATCGCAGAAAAGCTCCATTGTCTATTGAAACGATGTCAAATGATAGCTCTAGTCACACTGGAACAGACCATGTGTGCTACATTAGTGAGAATGTCCTATTTAACTAGCTTTTAGCCCTCTAAACTGGGTCGTTTTTGTAGTAAATTCAATTTAGCTTTGTTTGTCAAATTTGTCTGGGGGTGCATAAAAATCGCAGAAAAGCTCCATTGTCTATTGAAACGGTGTCAAATGATAGCTCTAGTCACACTGGAACAGACCATGTGTGCTACATTACTGAGAATGTCCTATTTAACTAGCTTTTAGCCCTCTAAACTGGGTCGTTTTTGTAGTAAATTCAATTTAGCTTTGTTTGTCAAATTTGTCTGGGGTGCATAAAAATCGCAGAAAAGCTCCATTGTCTATTGAAACGGTGTCAAATGATAGCTCTAGTCACACTGGAACAGACCATGTGTGCTACATTACTGAGAATGTCCTATTTAACTAGCTTTTAGCCCTCTAAACTGGGTCGTTTTTGTAGTAAATTCAATTTAGCTTTGTTTGTCAAATTTGTCTTGGGGTGCATAAAAATCGCAGAAAAGCTCCATTGTCTATTGAAACGGTGTCAAATGATAGCTCTAGTCACACTGGAACAGACCATGTGTGCTACATTACTGAGAATGTCCTATTTAACTAGCTTTTAGCCCTCTAAACTGGGTCGTTTTTGTAGTAAATTCAATTTAGCTTTGTTTGTCAAATTTGTCTGGGGGTGCATAAAAATCGCAGAAAAGCTCCATTGTCTATTGAAACGGTGTCAAATGATAGCTCTAGTCACACTGGAACAGACCATGTGTGCTACATTACTGAGAATGTCCTATTTAACTAGCTTTTAGCCCTCTAAACTGGGTCGTTTTTGTATCAAATTCAATTTAGCTTTGTTTGTCAAATTTGTCTGAGGTTGCATAAAAATCGCAGAAAAGCTCCATTGTCTATTGAAACGGTGTCAAATGATAGCTCTAGTCACACTGGAACAGACCATGTGTGCTACATTACTGAGAATGTCCTATTTAACTAGCTTTTAGCCCTCTAAACTGGGTCGTTTTTGTAGTAAATTCAATTTAGCTTTGTTTGTCAAATTTGTCTGGGGGTTCATAAAAATCGCAGAAAAGCTCCATTGTCTATTGAAACGGTGTCAAATGATAGCTCTAGTCAAACTGGAACAGACCATGTGTGCTACATTACTGAGAATGTCCTATTTAACTAGCTTTTAGCCCTCTAAACTGGGTCGTTTTTGTAGTAAATTCAATTTAGCTTTGTTTGTCAAATTTGTCTGGGGGTGCATAAAAATCGCAGAAAAGCTCCATTGTCTATTGAAACGGTGTCAAATGACAGCTCTAGTCACACTGGAACAGACCATGTGTGCTACATTACTGAGAATGTCCTATTTAACTAGCTTTTAGCCCTCTAAACTGGGTCGTTTTTGTAGTAAATTCAATTTAGCTTTGTTTGTCAAATTTGTCTGGGGGTGCATAAAAATCGCAGAAAAGCTCCATTGTCTATTGAAACGGTGTCAAATGATAGCTCTAGTCACACTGGAACAGACCATGTGTGCTACATTACTGAGAATGTCCTATTTAACTACCTTTTAGCCCTCTAAACTGGGTCGTTTTTGTAGTAAATTCAATTTAGCTTTGTTTGTCAAATTTGTCTGAGGGTGCATAAAAATCGCAGAAAAGCTCCATTGTCTATTGAAACGGTGTCAAATGATAGCTCTAGTCACACTGGAACAGACCATGTGTGCTACATTACTGAGAATGTCCTATTTAACTAGCTTTTAGCCCTCTAAACTGGGTCGTTTTTGTATCAAATTCAATTTAGCTTTGTTTGTCAAATTTGTCTGAGGGTGCATAAAAATCGCAGAAAAGCTCCATTGTCTATTGAAACGGTGTCAAATGATAGCTCTAGTCACACTGGAACAGACCATGTGTGCTACATTACTGAGAATGTCCTATTTAACTAGCTTTTAGCCCTCTAAACTGGGTCGTTTTTGTAGTAAATTCAATTTAGCTTTGTTTGTCAAATTTGTCTGGGGGTGCATAAAAAATGCAGAAAAGCTCCATTGTCTATTGAAACGGTGTCAAATGATAGCTCTAGTCACACTGGAACAGACCATGTGTGCTACATTACTGAGAATGTCCTATTTAACTAGCTTTTAGCCCTCTAAACTGGGTCGTTTTTTTATCAAATTCAATTTAGCTTTGTTTGTCAAATTTGTCTGAGGGTGCATAAAAATCGCAGAAAAGCTCCATTGTCTATTGAAACGGTGTCAAATGATAGCTCTAGTCACACTGGAACAGACCATGTGTGCTACATTACTGAGAATGTCCTATTTAACTAGCTTTTAGCCCTCTAAACTGGGTCGTTTTTGTATCAAATTCAATTTAGCTTTGTTTGTCAAATTTGTCTGGGGGTGCATAAAAATCGCAGAAAAGCTCCATTGTCTATTGAAACGGTGTCAAATGATAGCTCTAGTCACACTGGAACAGACCATGTGTGCTACATTACTGAGAATGTCCTATTTAACTAGCTTTTAGCCCTCTAAACTGGGTCGTTTTTGTATCAAATTCAATTTAGCTTTGTTTGTCAAATTTGTCTGGGGGTGCATAAAAATCGCAGAAAAGCTCCATTGTCTATTGAAACGGTGTCAAATGATAGCTCTAGTCACACTGGAACAGACCATGTGTGCTACATTACTGAGAATGTCCTATTTAACTAGCTTTTAGCCCTCTAAACTGGGTCGTTTTTGTAGTAAATTCAATTTAGCTTTGTTTGTCAAATTTGTCTGGGGGTGCATAAAAATCGCAGAAAAGCTCCATTGTCTATTGAAACGGTGTCAAATGATAGCTCTAGTCACACTGGAACAGACCATGTGTGCTACATTACTGAGAATGTCCTATTTAACTACCTTTTAGCCCTCTAAACTGGGTCGTTTTTGTAGTAAATTCAATTTAGCTTTGTTTGTCAAATTTGTCTGAGGGTGCATAAAAATCGCAGAAAAGCTCCATTGTCTATTGAAACGGTGTCAAATGATAGCTCTAGTCACACTGGAACAGACCATGTGTGCTACATTACTGAGAATGTCCTATTTAACTAGCTTTTAGCCCTCTAAACTGGGTCGTTTTTGTATCAAATTCAATTTAGCTTTGTTTGTCAAATTTGTCTGGGGGTGCATAAAAATCGCAGAAAAGCTCCATTGTCTATTGAAACGGTGTCAAATGATAGCTCTAGTCACACTGGAACAGACCATGTGTGCTACATTACTGAGAATGTCCTATTTAACTAGCTTTTAGCCCTCTAAACTGGGTCGTTTTTTTATCAAATTCAATTTAGCTTTGTTTGTCAAATTTGTCTGAGGGTGCATAAAAATCGCATAAAAGCTCCATTGTCTATTGAAACGGTGTCAAATGATAGCTCTAGTCACACTGGAACAGACCATGTGTGCTACATTACTGAGAATGTCCTATTTAACTAGCTTTTAGCCCTCTAAACTGGGTCGTTTTTGTATCAAATTCAATTTAGCTTTGTTTGTCAAATTTGTCTGGGGGTGCATAAAAATCGCAGAAAAGCTCCATTGTCTATTGAAACGGTGTCAAATGATAGCTCTAGTCACACTGGAACAGACCATGTGTGCTACATTACTGAGAATGTCCTATTTAACTAGCTTTTAGCCCTCTAAACTGGGTCGTTTTTGTAGTAAATTCAATTTAGCTTTGTTTGTCAAATTTGTCTAGGGGTGCATAAAAATCGCAGAAAAGCTCCATTGTCTATTGAAACGGTTGTTACGCACGCCTCTAGAAAGAGGGAATGCAACACCCTGCTACAACTCAACTCTCCTTGTTGTGAATAAGGTAGGGAAGTGTAGGTGTGAACAAGTATGACGAATAGGCAGAGAATACCGTTAACAGGGAATTTATTCCTTCACGTGGTAAGGTTTGGGAAAAAGGGGCTGGACGGAACCAAAGCAAAGAAAGTAAATATCAAAGCCCCCTCGCCTACCTTACCTGACTACCCACTACTTACCTATCTAGCACCACCTGGTGCACTAACCAAAATACAGGGGATGGTCCGCCCAGGTCTTTCCTAGTGTGCATAGACAGCAAACTACTACGGGTATATGTATGCCCGCGGGCCTCTTGCCTAAACACTCCCTAGGTGCCTTCCCCTTCCCCCCTGGGAACAAATGAAACAGAATTACACAAATGTAAGTCAATAATCAAAACACTGCATCCTATTGACACACACAACCAATCAGCTCCCTCAGCAACAACGGACACAGTACATACCACAATTCTTGGAAACAACCAACATGCTATAACCCTCAGCCATTAGCCTTGTCTCTCAGCAATCATCTCCTCTTCTGAGCAACAGAACTGGGGCTTATATAGCTTCAGAAGAAGTTAGTAATTGGAGACAGCTGCGTCCTGATGAGGGGGCGGGGTCAGCTCTCCAAACAATCAATGTTGATTGCCCAATCAGCTGCTCGTTGAGAACTTCAGGAATCCATCTCCTGAAATACATACATGATAATACACAAACCACAACAGAAACTGGGGAACGTAACACGCCCAACACAAAAAATGCAAACATACAGTTTGCAATAACAAAAATCAACGCTTCCCCAGTTAGTAAACCCGTGATAGAGCGTCGGCAACCACATTTGCCGAGCCCTTCACATAGGCTATCTGTACATTATATCCTTGTACAATCAGAGCCCACCGCATAAGGCGGCGGTTCTGATTGTACATTTGCTTTAAGAACACCAAAGGATTATGGTCCGTGAAGACCATTACAGGCAAGGCACTGGAACCCACATATACCTCAAAGAACTGTAATGCTAGCAATAAAGCCAGCGTTTCCTGTTCAATTGTGGAGTACCTTGACTGACACGAGTTGAACTTACGGGAGAAGAAACTGACGGGTCGATCCACTCCATCTTCATCTTCCTGCAAGAGAACCGCACCCACCCCCACTATACTAGCGTCTACCTCCAACTTAAAAGGTTTGTCAAAGTTGGGGGCGGCAAGCACTGGGGCACTACAAAGTAGCGCTTTAGCGGACTCAAAAGCATAGTTACAGTCCTGGGACCACTTAAATGGTACCTTCGGACTAAGCAGAGATGAAAGGGGAGCTACTACCGTCGAGAAATTTTTACAGAAAGTACGATAGTAACCTACCATCCCCAGGAATCTGCGCAACTGGCGGCGAGTCGTGGGAGCAGGAAAAGCAACAATTGCTTCCACTTTGCCAGTTACTGGGCGCACTTGACCTCGTCCCACTTGTTTCCCTAAGTAAGTCACTGTAGCCTTCCCAAACTCACACTTGGCCAAATTGAGGGTTAAAGAAGCATTCGCCAACCGCTGAAACACACTTTAAGGTGGCGAAATGATCAGACCAAGTAGACGAATGTATTACCACATCGTCAAGATAAGCAGTACAATTTGGTACATCGGCAAAAACAATGTTAACTAACCGCTGAAAAGTAGCAGGTGCATTACACATTCCAAAGGGCATCACAGAATATTGTACGAAGTTATCTGGCGTAACGAAAGCCGAGATGTCAGAAGCTCGAGAGGTCAAAGGCACCTGCCAATAACCTTTTAGCAAATCTAATTTACTAACGTAAGCAGCAGAGCCAATTCTATCAATGCAGTCATCTAAGCGAGGTAGAGGAAAAGAATCAGTCTTTGTAACGGCATTTACTCGACGATAATCCGTACATAAGCGAGACGTACCGTCAGGCTTAGGAACAAGAATACACGGGGAACTCCAGGAGCTGTTACTGGGTTTTGCCATGTCATTCTGTAATAAATAAGCTACCTCACTTTTCATTACCTCCCTTTTCTTTGCATTAACCCGGTACGGATGCTGACTTATAGGAACAGCGTCCCCCACATCCACGTCATGTTCCAAGATGGACGTGCGACTTGGAACATCCTGAAACACAGTGAGAAAACTGTTTATCAATAAGATAAGATCCTTAGTTTGGTCTTTATCCAAATGTTCCATTTGAGATGGTAACTTTTTCAGCATCTCTGAATTACATAAGCGTTCACACTGCTGTAACGTATGGCGTAACTCCAACCCATCCTCCTTATCCTCCTCTAGATACCAGCCAGGCTTCAGCACCACCGCAGCCACACTGGAAACGGCGGGCTGGACAGGCTTTCTTGAGGAGCTGTTGGGAGAATCACGCATAAAATAATAATAATAGCTTTTAGCCCTCTAAACTGGGTCGTCTTTG
>NW_025550295.1:0-6242 GCF_905237065.1 Salmo salar | reverse complement strand
CAGCACACTGGAGGAAGGAGAGGAGGCATGTACACTGTAGTCTGACAGCACAGCTAGGGGGAGAGGAGTCATAGTACACTATGGTCTGACAGCACAACTAGGAGGAGAGGAGAGGAGGCATGTACACTATGGTCTGAAAGCACAACTAGAGAGGAGAGCCATGTACACTATGGTCTGACAACACAACTTCAGGAGGAAGGGAGCTGTAGATACACTATGTCAACTAACTAGCAAGAGGAAGAAGGAGGAATGAGAAATTTTTATGGTCTGACAGAGCTTGACTAGAATGAGGAAGGGGAGGCATGGTACACTATAGGGTCTGACAACACAACTAGGAGGAGAGGGAGGCATGGTACACTATGGTCTGACAGCACAACTGGGAGGAGAGGAGAGGGAGACATGGTACACTATGGTCTGAAACAGCAGCACAACTAGGAGGAGAGGAGGCATAGTTACACTATGGTCATGACAGCACAACTAGGGAGAGGAGGCATAGTGCACTATGGTCTGACAGAAGAACAACCTCTGGGAGGGGGAGTGGAGGCATGGTACCTCTATGGTCCCAACCAGCACAACTAGGAGGAGAGGCCATGGTACACTATGGTCTGACAGCACAACTAGGAGGAGAGGAGGCATGGTACACTATGGTCTGACCAGAACAACTAGGAGGAGAGGGGCATGGTACACTATGGTCTACACTGTCGGAGAGGGAGAAGGAGAGAGGAAACACATGTTTAACTATGGTTTACACTTCACTTCAGGAGGAAGACACATGTACCTATAAATCTGAAACAACACAACTAGGAGGGGACATAATTACACTGTAATTTGACAGCACAGCTAGGAGAGGAGGGGGGGGAGAGGAAGGCCACACTATGATCCGACAACACAACTAGGAGGAAGAAGGAAGAGCACTTAGTACCCTATGGTCTGACAAGCACAACTAGGAGGAGAGGAAGCATGCTATTATGGTCTGACAACACAACTAGGGGGGGGGGGGGAAGGGGCATGGTACACTGTGGTCTGACAGCACCAGCTAGGAGGGGAGGAGTCATGGTACCCTGTAGGTCTGACATTTAGCTAAAGGGGACATGTACCCTATGGTCTGACTGCACAACTAGGGAGGAGGGGGGGAGAGGGGCATGGTACACTATGGTCTGACAGCACAACTAGGAGAAAAGGAAGAGGAGACACTAGTACACTGTGGTCTGACAGCAGCACAACTAGGAGGAGGAACTGTGGTACACACTGGTCCTGACAACACAACTAGGAGGAGAGGAGGCTGTGGTACACTATGGTCCCAACCCAGCTAACTAGGAGGAGAGGAGACATGGTACCCTATGGTCTGACAGCACCAACTAGGAGGAGAGGGAGGCATGTACCTATGGTCTGACAAGCACAACTAGGGCCGAAGGGGAGGGATGCAGTACACTATGGTCTGACAGCACAACTAGGGAGGAGAAGCATGAGTACACTATGGTCTGACAACACAACTAGGGAGGAGAGGAAGCATGTACACTATGGTCTGAAGCACAACTAGGAGGAGGAAGGCATTTATGGTCTGACAGCACAACTAGGGGGAGGAAGGGGCATGGTGCACTATGGTCTACAACTGGCAGGAGGAGAGGAGAGGCATGGTACACTATGGTCTGACTAGCACAACTAGGAGAAGGGGAAGCCTTAGTACCTGTAGTCTACACTAACTACGGAGGGGGGGGCTTACTGATTACAGAGGTGCTCTTTAGGAGGGGGGGGGGCATAGTGCACCTGTGGTCTGACAGCACAACTAGGAGGAAGGAAGCGCGTACACTATGGTCTGACAGCACAACTAGGAGGAGAGGAGAGGAGGCATGAACACACTATGGTCTGACAGCACAACTAGGAGGAGAGGAGAAGCGACTCGATGCCCTATGGTCTGACAGCACAACTAGGGGGGGGGGGGGGGGGGCATGTACTTGGTCTGACAGCACAACTAGGAGGGGAGGAGTCATGTACACTATGGTCTACAGCACAACTAGGAGGAGAGGAGAGGAGGCCTTGGTACATGGTCTGACAGCACAACTAGGAGGAGAGGGCCATGGTGCACTATGGTCATTAAAGCACAACAGGAGGAAGAGGAGACATGTTTTACTATGAGTCCCACAGCTATAACGGAGGAAGGAGGCATGGTACACTGTGAGGTCTGACAGAACTGACTAGGGAGGAGAGGAGAGCATGGTACATGTGGATCTGTAAACACAACTAGGAGGAGGGAGGCATGGTACACACTATGGTCTGACAACACACTAGGAGGAAGAGGAGGCATGAGTACACTATGGTCTGACAGCACAACTAGAAGGGGGGGAGGCATGTACCCTGTGGTCTGACAGCACAACTAGGAGGAAGGAGAGGGAGACTGTACACTATGTCGACAGCACAACTAGGGGGGGGGGAGGCATACTGGTCTGACAGAACAACTAGGGGGAGAGGAGGCATGGTACACTATGGTCTGACAACACAACTAGGGGGGGGGGGGGGCAGCATGGTACCCTATGGTCTACAGCACAACTAGGAGGAGAGGAGACATGGCCACACTATGGTCTATAACTTCTTCGGAGGAGAAGAGGAGGCATAGTGCACACTATGGTCTGACAACACAACTAGAGGGGGGGGGGGCATGGTACCCTGTGGTCTGACAAAACACACAGGGGGGGGGGGGGCATGGTACACTATGGTCCCAATGGAGATGGCGGGGGGGGGGGCATGGTACACTATGGTCTGACAGCTCAACTAGGAGGAGAGAGAGGAGACATAATTACACTATGGTCTGACGCCACAACTAGGAGGAGGGAGGCATTACACTATGGTCTGAACACTAGGAGAAGGGTTTGTCCTATGGTCTACAGCACAACTAGGAGGAGAGGGGCATTGTACACTATGGTCTGACAGCACAGCTAGGAGAGGAGGTGTAGTACACTATGGTCTGACAGAACAACTAGGAGGAGAGGAGGCATGAACACACTATGGTCTGACAAGCACAACTAGTAGGAGGAAGGAGGCATGGAGTGCACTATGATCCTACACACACTAGGAGGAAGAGGAACTGTACACTATGGTCTACGCACAACTAGGAGGAGAGGAAGGCATGTACACTATGGTCTGACAGAGCGACTAAGAGGAGAGGAAGGCATAGTACCTATAATCACCCTTCCGGAGGGGGGGAGGCATAGTACCCTATGGTCTGACACCCTAGAGACCATAGTTTACTATGGGTCTGACAGCACAACTAGAAGGAGGAGGCATGTACACTGGTCTGACAGCCTCAACTGGGCATTACACTATGGTCTGAACCACTAGAGAAAGGATTGTCACTATGGTCTGACAGCACAACTAGGGGGAGGGGTTCTTTCACAGCACTGAGGAGAGGGGCATGGTACACTATGGTCAAACACACAACTAGAGGAGGGGCACTATTGTCTGACAACACCGAGAGGAGGCATGGCACTTATGGTCTGACACACAACTGGAGGAGGGGGGGGAGACATTTACACTATGGTCTACCACTACTAGACTTTTGATCAAAGCACAACTAGGGGGGGGGGCATATACTGGTCTACAAAACAACTAGGAGGAGATCCATTTCACTATGGTCTACAGCCGGAGGGGCGAGACATATACACTATGGTCCACACAACAGCACAACTAGGAGGAGAGGGGGCATTACACTACTGTCTCACACATAGGAGACATGGCACCACTATGGTCTGACACCTGGGGGGGGGGCACTACACTTGTCTACGCTCTTAGAGGGGGGGGACATGGTCCCACTCTATGGTCTGACAGCACATTGGGGGGCTCCTATGTCTGACAAGCACACAACTAGGAGGGACATCTATGATTCTACACTTAACTGGAAGGAGGGCATGTTTCACTTGGATCTGACAAGCTCACTAGGAGGAGAGGAGAGAACATCTGTACACTATTCACGCATAGGGCATAACACACTATGGTCTACACAACTTCTTCGGAAGAGCCATTACACTATAGTCTGACGGCACAACTAGGAGGAGGGAAGCATGTACTTTCTGACACACCACTAGTGAGGGCTTCACTATGATCCCAAGCGGCACAACTAGGAGGGGGGGCATGTACATTCGTCTACCAACTGGGGGACGCTAACCTATCACCTTAGCTAGGGGGGGGGGGAGGCATTACACTATGGTCACAACAACACAACTAGGAGGGGGGGGAGACATGTACACTATGGTCTTACAGCAAACACTAGGGGGGGGGGGGCATTTCTTGGTCTGATCAGCACAACTAGGAGGGGTTTTTCACCAACCTAGAGGAAGGAGGCATAGCACACTATAAGATCTGACAGCACAGCTGGAGGGATTTGGTCCTGACAGCACAACTAGGGGGAGGGACTTCCTTTCTACCACAACTAGGGGGAAGGGCTGTTTCTGTCTGCACGATACTTCTTGCACCTACCAACACAACTAGGGGGACGGGAGGCACTTACACTTTCTACCACATGGGGGAGGCTGGCACCACTATGGTCTGACAGCACAACTAGAAGGAGGGGGGCATTACTTATGGTCTGACACACACTAGGAGGGGTCCTATGTCACCAACTAGGGGGAGAAGGGGGCATGGTACACTATGGTCTGACAGCACAACTAGGAGGGGGGCGCATTACCCACTTGGTCTGCCAGCACAACTGGAGGTCCATGTACACATATGGTCTACACCAATAAGGAGGATTCTTGTCTACACACAACTAGGAGGAGAGGAGGCATTACACTATGGTCTACAGCTCAATGGAGGGGGGGAATTTTTTGGTCTACCGAGGGGGCATCGCTATTCTACAGCACTGTCATGTACACTTGTAACTTTTCTCAGCACAACTGGTTCTATGTCTCACACTCCAATTAGCTCAATCTTTTATCACCACTGGGGCATAGTACACTATGGTCTACACCCTAGGAGGAGGGGGGCATGTACACTATGGTGCCTAAAACAACTAAGAGGAGGGGAGGCATCTTGTCTGACAGCACAATGGGAGGGGGTCTTTCATGGAGGGGGGGGGGGGCATGTTTTCTCATGGTCTACAGCACAACTAGGGGGGGGGGTGGCATGTCTATGAGTCCTGACAACACAACTGGGAGGAGAACTTCACTGCATGATCTGACTGCCGACTAGGAGGGTTTCGGCACAACTAGGAGGGGACATTCCCATTATCCCTATGGTCTGACAGGAGGCATGGAGAGAGGAGGCATGGTACCTATGGTCCTGACAACACAACTAGGAGGAGACGGGACATATACATATTCTACACCAACTAGCAGGAGGGAGAGAGCATAATACACTATGGTCTGACAGCACAACTAGGAGGAGAAGGAGACTGTCCTACGGTCATGACACACACTAGGGGAGCATGGCTACTTGGTCTGACAGCTCAGAACTAGGAGGAGGAACATTACACTTTTCTGGTCAAACAGACACCTGGGGGGCTTTAGCACAACTAGGAGGGGGAGGCATTACCTATGTCTACTAGGCATCTCACACTATGTCTGACAGACAACCCTGGGAGGAGTTGGCATTTGTGGTCTACCAGCTCAACTAGGGGGGGCATTACACTATGGTCTACCGGGGCTCCTTTCACAACTAGGAGGGGACACTATACCTATCAGTCTGTTACACAACTAGGAGGAGGGGGAAGGAGACATGGACACTAGTCTAACGCACACCGGAGGGACACCTGGTCTGACGGCACAACTAGGGGGAGGGGGAGGCATATACACTATGAATTACATAACTAGGAGGATATTTAGCTTTGGGTCTGACAGCACAACTAGGGAGCCATGGCACACTATGGTCTGATAAACACAACTAGGAGGGGGGGAGGCATGTACTGGTCAGACAGCCCAACTAGGAGGAAGGGAGCGCACACTATGGTCTGACAGCACAGCTAGGATGGAGACGTCCTTTGGTCTGACAGCACAACTAGGAGGAACCCACTATATTGTGAGCACAACTAGGAGGACAAGAGCGTACCCTATGGTCTGACACTTCAACTGGGAGAGGAGGCCACTTGGTACTGGTCAGGCAAGCACAACTAAGAGGAGAGGAGGCATACACCCACCCTATGGTCTGACAACACCTAGGAGGCATGTCGACAGCACAACTAGGAGGAAGGGAGGCGCGTTACACTATGGTGACCAGCACAACTAGGAGAGGCGAGATGTACACTATGGACTGAC
>NW_025550294.1:22500-50202 GCF_905237065.1 Salmo salar | reverse complement strand
TAAGGCTAGGTGGGACGCTAGCGTGCCACCTGTGGTGCACTCCATCAACAGCAGGTGCATTTCAAGAGCGGCAAATTTGAATCCAAATAAATGTCAAAATTCAAATTTTTCAAAAATACAACTATGTTACACCATTTGAAAGATAAACATCTCCTTAATCTAACCACGTTTTCGATTTCAAAAAGGTTTTACGGCGAAAGCATAAATTTAGAGTATGTTAGGACAGTACATTTACAAGAGTTGTGTGTAATGTTTTGTCAAGTCAAAGACAGGGTCACCAAAACCATAAAACCAGCTAAAATGATACACTAACCTTTTACAATCTCCATCAGATGACACTCCTAGGACATTATGTTAGACAATGCATGCATTTTTAGTTCTATCAAGTTCATATTTATATACAAAAACAGCGTTTTACTATGGCATTGATGTTGAGGAAATCGTTTCCCTCCAATAACCGGCAGTCAAGTCAGCGTCACAAATTAAATAATTAAAATTAGAAAACATTGGTAAAATATTATATTGTCATTTAAAGAATTATAGATTTACATCTTTTGAACGCAATCAACTTGCCAGATTTAAAAATAACCTTACTGGGAAATCACACTTTGCAATAATCTGAGCACTGTGCCCAGAAAAATACGCGTTGCGATACAGACTAGACGTCATGTTGGGGAGATCTAAAATCGAAAATACTATGTAAATAATCCATTACCTTTGATTCTCTTCATCAGATGTCACTTCCAGGTATCACAGGTCCATAACGAATGTAGTTTTGTTCAAAAAAGCTCATCATTTATGTCCAAAAATCTCCGTCTCGTTAGCACATGATGTAAGCCAGCCGGACTTCTCGTCGTGAACGAGGGGAAAAAATATATTTCCGTTCGTTCAAACATGTCAAACGTTGTATAGCATAAATCATTAGGGCCTTTTTAACCAGAACATGAATAATATTCAAGGTGGACGAATGCATAGCCTTTATAACGTATTGGAACGAGGGTACCCAACATGAAGTAGCGCGCCAGGTGTCTAATGGGACATCACCGTTCCATGGCTCTTGTTCGGTCAGATCTCCCTCCAGAAGACTCAAAACACTTTGTAAAGGCTGGTGACATCTAGTGGAAGCAATAGGAAGTGCCAAAATATTCCTAAACCCCTGTGTTTTTCAATGGGATAGGTTTAAAATCAATACAACACATCAGGTATCCACTTCCTGTCAGAAAATGTCTCAGGGTTTTGCCTGCCAAATGAGTTCTGTTATACTCACAGACACCATTCAAACAGTTTTGGAAACTTTAGAGTGTTTTCTATCCATATATAATAAGTATATGCATATTCTAGTTACTGGGTAGGATTAGTAACCAGATTAAATCGGGTACATTTTTTTATCCAGACGTGCAAATGCTGCCCCCTAGACCCAACAGGTTAAACAACACAATGTAACTCCAAGTCAATCACACTTCTGTGAAATCAAACTGTCCACTTAGGAAGCAACACTGATTGACAATAAATTTCACATGCTGTTGTGCAAATGGAATAGACAACAGGTGGAAATTATAGGCAATTAGCAAGACACCCCAATAAAGGAGTGGTTCGGCAGGTGGGGACCACAGACCACTTCTCAGTTCCTATGCTTCCTGGCTGATGTTTTGGTCACTTTTGAATGCTGGCGGTGCTTTCACTCTAGTGGTAGCATGAGACGGAGAATACAACCCACACAAGTGGCTCAGGTAGTGCAGCTCATCCAGGATGGCACATCAATGCGAGCTGTGGCAAGAAGGTTTGCTGTGTCTGTCAGCGTAGTGTCCAGAGCATGTAGGCGCTACCAGGAGACAGGCCAGTACATCAGGAGACGTGGAGGAGGCCGTAGGAGGGCAACAACCCAGCAGCAGGACCGCTACCTCCGCCATTGTGCAAGGAGGAGCAGGAGAAGCACTGCCAGAGCCCTGCAAAATGACCTCCAGCAGGCCACAAATGTGCATGTGTCTGCTCAAACGGTCAGAAACAGACTCCATGAGGGTGGTATGAGGGCCCGATGTCCACAGGTGGGGGTTGTGCTTACAGCCCAACACCGTGCAGGACGTTTGGCATTTGCCAGAGAACACCAAGATTGGCAAATTCGCCACTGGCGCCCTGTGCTCTTCACAGATGAAAGCAGGTTCACACTGAGCACGTGACAGACGTGACAGAGTCTGGAGACGCCGTGGAGAACGTTCTGCTTCCTGCAACATCCTCCAGCATGACCGGTTTGCAGGTGGGTCAGTCATGGTGTTGGGTGGCATTTCTTTGGGGGGCCGCACAGCCCTCCATGTGCTCGCCAGAGGTAGCCTGACTGCCATTAGGTACCGAGATGAGATCCTCAGACCCCTTGTGAGACCATATGCTGGTGCGGTTGGCCCTGGGTTCCTCCTAATGCAAGACAATGCTAGACCTCATGTGGCTGGAGTGTGTCAGCAGTTCATGCAAGAGGAAGGCATTGATGCTATGGACTGGCCCGCCCATTCCCCAGACCTGAATCCAATTGAGCACATCTGGGACATCATGTCTCGCTCCATCCACCAACGCCACGTTGCACCACAGACTGTCCAGGAGTTGGCGGATGCTTTAGTCCAGGTCTGGGAGGAGATCCCTCAGGAGACCATCTGCCACCTCATCAGGAGCATGCCCAGGCGTTGTAGGGAGGTCATACAGGCACGTGGAGGCAACACACACTACTGAGCCTCATTTTGACTTGTTTTAATGACATAACATCAAAGTTGGATCAGCCTGTAGTGTGGTTTTCCACTTTAATTTTGAGTGTGACTCCAAATCCAGACCTCCATGGGTTGATAAATTGGATTTCCATTGATTATTGTTGTGTGATTTTGTTGTCAGCACATTCAACTATGTAAAGAAAAAAGTATTTAATACGATTATTTCTTTCATTCAGATCTAGTATGTGTTGTTTAAGTGTATTTTTTTGAGCAGTATATTATGTCTGTATACAGTTTTGTAATGATGAGCAAATAGTTTAAGTACCAAAGGGAAAATAAATAAACATAAATATGGGTTGTATTTACAATGGTGTTTGTTCCTCTCTCTCTCTCTCTCTCTCTCTCTCTCTCTCTCTCTCTCTCTCTCTCTCTCTCTCTCTCTTACCTGTCTGACTCTCCTCCTCTCATCCTTGCAGAGATGAGAATTAAACTGGCGGTGAGATAATTGAATCGCAATTCAATTCAACACACAAAGCCCACTACAGAAGTTATGAACTGAGTTGCTGTAAACAAAATAAATTTCATCACGTGGTTCTTCACCAGCTGATATATTCTAAACAATGTGGGTGTAGAATGAATGGTAATGTGAAGGGTTAATTACAGAGGTTGTTGATTGATTGGTCGATTGGGTAATTAATTGGGTAATTGATTGGGTAATTAATTGGGTAATTGATTGGGTAATTAATTGGGTAATTGATTGGGTAATTAATTGGGTAATTGATTGCAATCACTCAGATAATATAATTTGGTAAGCACTTTTATTTCTCTCTAGATACAATGGAAGATGCAATTGTGTTGTAAGAAGCCATTATCTATCTCTGTGTTTAAGCTACAGACAAGAGAGAGAGAGAGGAGTCTCCGCCCTGTTCTCTCCCTCATCAAACCCAGCTCTCGTTCCCTCTCTCCGTGTCTGGTTCCTCCTGATATAGAGTGACATTTAGTGCAGCCTGCCCTTTACGGTTTGTCGTCTATTTTTCATAAAACTCTCCTCCCTCGCTCTCTCCTTTCTTTAGTCGTTAGAGAGAAGGAGACATGTAAAGGCGATGGTGAGGTGCATGGTGTGTGTGTGTGAGTGTACACGTGTGTGTGAGTGAGTGAGAGTTTGTATTTGGAGTTTCATATTATTGATGTGCCTGTCGCGGAAACTCTTCGTCACTCGCAGCAGGAGAGCAGGCTGTGTGTGTGTGTGTGTGTGTGTGTGTGTGTGTGTGTGTGTGTGTGTGTGTGTGTGTGTGTGTGTGTGTGTGTGTGTGTGTGTGTGTGTGTGTGTGTGTGTGTGTGTGAGAGAGAGAGAGAGAGAGACAAACTAAAGAGAGTCAAACACACACAGAGAGAGAGATGTATAATATAGGCGTGTGTATATAGAGTATAGGTGGGTGGTGGTGGTAGTGGTGGTGGTGGAAGTGGTGGTGGTGGTTAGTGGTGGTAGTGGTTGTAGTGGTGGTAGTAGTGGTTTAGTGGTGCTAGTGGTTTAGTAGTAGTGGTTTAGTGGTGTAATGGTGGTAGTGGTAGTGGTGGTAATGGTGGTAGTGGTGGTGGTAGTGGTGGAAGTGGTGGTGGTGGTGGTAGTGGTGGAAGTGGTGGTGGTGGTTAGTGGTGGTTAGTGGTGGTAGTGGTTGTAGTGGTGGTAGTGGTGGTAGTGGTTTAGTGGTGCTAGTGGTTTAGTAGTAGTGGTTTAGTGGTGTAATGGTGGTAGTGGTAGTGGTGGTAATGGTGGTAGTGGTGTTAGTGGTTTAGTGGTGGTGGTGGTGGTTTAGTGGTGGTAGTGGTGGTAGTAGTGGTGGTGGTCGTGGTTTAGTGGTGGTAGTGGTGGTAGTAGTGGTGGTGGTAGTGGTGGTAGTGGTGGTAGTGGTGGTGGTAGTGGTGGTAGTGATGGTAGTAGTAGTGGTGGTAGTGGTGGTGGTGGTGGTAGTAGAGGTGGTGGTGCTGGAGGTAGTGGTGGTAGTGGTGGTAGTGGTGGTAGTGGTGGTTGTAGCGGTTGTAGTGGTGGTAGTAGTAGTGGTGGTAGTGTTAGTGGCAGTAGTGGTAGTAGGGGTAGTGGTTTAGTGGTGGCAGTGGTGGTAGTGGTTTAGTAGTGGTAATGGTGGTAGTGGTAGTGGTGTTGGTGGTAGTGGTGGTAGTGGTGGTGGTGGTAGTGGTGGTAGTGGTTAAGTGGTGGTAGTAGTAGTGGTGGTAGTGGTGATGGTGGTGGTGGTGGTAGTGGTGGTAGTAGTGTTAGCGGTAGTAGTAGTGGTGGTAGTGATGGAAGTAGCAGTGGTTTAGTGGTGGTAGTGGTGGTAGTAGTGTTGGTGGTAGTGGTGGTGGTAGTAGTGTTGGTGGTAGTGGTGGTAGTGGTGGTAGTAGTGTTAGTGGTAGTAGTAGTGGTGGTAGTGGTGGTGGTGCTGGTGGTAGTGGTGGTAGTAGTAGTGGTGGTAGTGGTAGTAGTGTTAGTGGTAGTAGTAGTGGTGGTAGTGGTGGAAGTAGCAGTGGTTTAGTGGTGGTAGTGGTCGTAGTAGTGTTGGTGGTAGTGGTGGTGGTAGTAGTGTTGGTGGTAGTGGTGGTGGTGGTGGTAGTGGTAGTGGTGGTAGTAGTGATGGTAGTGCTGGTAGTAGTGTTAGTGGTAGTGATGGTGGTGCTGGTGGTAGTGGTGGTAGTAGTAGTGGTGGTAGTGGTTGTAGTGGTGGTAGTGCTGGTAGTGGTGGTAGTAGTAGTGGTGGTGGTGGTTGTAGTGGCGGTAGTGGTGGTAGTGGTTGTAGTGGTGGTAGTGGTGGTAGTGGTGGTAGTAGTAGTGGTAGTGGTTGTAGTGGTGGTAGTAGTAGTGGTGGTAGTGTTAGTGGTAGTGGTGGTAGTGATGGTAGTAGTAGTGGTGGTAGTGGTGGTGGTCGTAGTAGTGGTGGTAGTGGTGGTGGTGCTGGTGGTAGTGGTGGTAGTGGTTGTAGTGGTGGTAGTGGTGGTAGTGGTGGTAGTAGTAGTGGTGGTAGTGTTAGTGGTAGTAGTGGTAGTAGGGGTAGTGGTTTAGTGGTGGCAGTGGTGGTAGTGGTGGTAGTGGTGGTAGTGGTTTAGTAGTGGTAATGGTGGTAGTGGTAGTGGTGGTGGTGGTGGTGGTGGTATTGGTGGTTGTGGTAGTGGTGGTAGTGCTTAAGTGGTGGTAGTAGTAGTGGTGGTAGTGGTGATGGTGGTGGTGGTGGTGGTAGTGGTGTTAGTGGTAGTAGTAGTGGTGGTAGTGGTGGTAGTGGTGGAAGTAGCAGTGGTTTAGTGGTGGTAGTGTTGGTGGAAGTGGTTTAGTGGTGGTAGTGGTGGTAGTGGTGGTAGTGGTGGTAGTGGTGGTAGTAGTGGTAGTAGTGTTAGTGGTAGTAGTAGTGGTGGTAGTGGTGGTAGTGGTTTAGTCGTTGTAGTAGTGGTTTAGTGGTGGTGGTAGTGTTAGTGGTAGTAGTAGTGGTGGTAGTGGTGGTAGTGGTGGAAGTAGCAGTGGTTTAGTGGTGGTAGTGGTGGTAGTAGTGTTGGTGGTAGTAGTAGTGTTGGTGGTAGTGGTGGTGGTGGTGGTAGTGGTAGTGGCGGTAGAAGTGATGGTAGTGGTGGTAGTAGTGTTAGTGGTAGTGGTGGTAGTGGTGGTGGTGCTGGTGTTTGTGGTGGTAGTGGTAGTCGTGCTGGAAGTGGTTTAGTGGTTTAGTGGTGGTAGTGGTGGTTGTAGTGTTGGTGGTAGTGGTGGTGGTAGTAGTGTTGGTGGTAGTGGTAGTGGTGGTAGTAGTGATGGTAGTGGTGGTAGTAGTGTTAGTGGTAGTAGTAGTGGTGGTAGTGGTGGTGGTGCTGGTGGTAGTGGTGGTAGTGGTTGTAGTGGTGGTAGTGGTAGTAGTGGTGGTAGTAGTAGTGGTAGTGGTGGTAGAAGTGGTGGTAGTGTTACTGGTGGTAGTGATGGGAGTGGTGGTAGAGGTGGTAGTGGTTTAGTAGTGGTGGAAATAGCAGTGGTTTAGTGGTGGTAATGGTGGTAGTAGTGTTAGTGGTGGTAGTGGTGGTAGTGGTGGTAGTAGTGTTAGTGGTGGTAGTTGTGGTAGCAGTGTTAGTGGTGGTAGTAGTAGTGTTAGTGGTGGTAGTGGTGGTGGTAGTGGTTTAGTGGTGGTAGTGTTGGTAGTGGTGGTAGTAGTAGTGGTGGTAGTGGTTTAGTGGTGGTAGTGTTGGTAGTGGTGGTAGTGGTTTAGTGGTGGTAGTAGTAGTGTTAGTGGTGGTAGTGGTGGTGGTAGTGTTAGTGGTGGTAGTGGTGGTTGTAGTGATAGTGGTAGTAGTAGTGGTGGTAGTGGTGGTTGTGGTTTAGTCGTGGTAGTAGTGGTTTAGTGGTGGTAGTAGTGTTAGTGGTAGTAGTAGTGGTTTAGTGGTGGTAGTGGTTTAGTGGTTTTAGTGGTGGTAGTGGTGGTAGTTGTAGTGGTGGTAGTGGTTTAGTGGTGGTTGTGGTGTTTGTGGTGGTAGTGGTGGTGTTTGTGGTGGTAGTGGTAGTGGTGGTGTTTGTGGTGGTGGTGTTTTAGTGGTGTTGGTGGTTTAGTGGTGGTAGTGGGTTAGTGGTGGTAGTGGTTTAGTGGTGGTACTGGTGGTAGTGGTGTAGTGGTGGTTGTGGTAATAGTGGTGGTAGTGGTTAAGTGGTGATAGTGGTTTAGTGGTTGTATTGGTAATAGTCGTGGTAGCGGTAATGGTTTAGTGGTGGTAGTGGCTTAGCGGTGGTTTTGGTGGTAGTGGTGGTGGTTGTGGTGGTAGAAGTGGTAGGGGTGGTAGTGGTGGTTGTGGTAGTGGTGGTAGTGGGGGTCGTGGTAGGAGTGATGGTAGTAATGGTAGTTGTTTAGTGGTTGTAGTGGTGGTAGTGGTGGTAGTGGTAGTGGTGGTGGTAGTGGTAGGAGTGGTAGTGGTTTAGTGGTTTAGTGGTGGAAGTGGTGGTAGTAGTGTTAGTGGTAGTAGTAGTGGTGGTAGTGGTGGTGGTAGTAGTAGTGGTGGTGGTAGTGGTGGTAGTGCTGCTGGTGGTAGTGGTGGTAGTGGATTAGTAGTGGTGGTAGTGGTGGTTGTAGTGTTAGTGGTAGTAGTAGTGGTGGTAGTGGTGGTAGTGGTGCTGGAAGTGGTGGTAGTGGTGGAAGTGGTGGTTGTAGTGTTAGTGATAGTAGTGGATGTTGGTAGTGGTGGTGGTGGAAGTGGTGGTAGTGGTGGTAGCTGTTTAGTGGTGGTAGTGCTAGTGGAAGTGGTGGTAGTGGTGGTAGTTGTTTAGTGGTGGTAGTGGTGGGTGTGGTTTAGTGGTGGTAGTATTAATGGTGGTAGTGGTAGTGGTGGTGGTAGTGGTGGTGGTAGTGGTTTAGTGATGGTTGTGGTGGTAGTGGAGTAGTGATTTAGTGGTGGTAGTGGTGGTAGTAGTAGTAGTGGTAGTGGTTTAGTGGTTTAGTGGTGGTAGTAGTAGTAGTAGTGGTGGTAGTAGTGGTATTGGTGGTAGTGGTTTAGTGGTGGTGGTCGTGGAAGTGGTGGTGGGGTTTAGTGGTGGTAGTGTTGGTAGTGGAAGTAGTGATTTAGTGGTGGTAGTGGTGGTAGTAGTAGTAGTGGTAGTGGTTTAGTGGTTTAATGGTGGTAGTGGTAGTAGTAGTGGTGGTAGTAGTGGTATTGGTGGTAGTGGTTTAGTGGTGGTGGTCGTGGAAGTGGTGGTGGGGTTTAGTGGTGGTAGTGTTGGTAGTGGTTTAGTGGTGGTAGTGTTGGTAGTGGTGGTAGTGGTGGTAGTAGTAGTGGTGGTAGTGGTGGCAGTGGTAGTAGTGGTGGTAGTGGTTTAGTGATGGTTGTGGTGGTAGTGGTTTATAGGTAGTAGCGGTTTAGTGGTGGTAGTGGTGGTAGTAGTAGTGGTAGTGCTTTAGTGGTTTAGTGATGGTAGTAGTTGTAGTAGTGGTGGTAGTAGTGGTATTGGTGGTAGTGGTTTAGTGGTGGTACTGTTGATAGTGGTTTAGTGGTGGTAGTGTTGGTGGTGGTGGTAGTAGTAGTGGTTGTAGTGGTTTAGTGGTGGTAGTGGTGGGTGTGGTTTAGTGGTGGTAGTAGTAGTGGTGGTAGAGGTGGTAGTGGTGGTAGTGGTACTAGTGGTGGTAGTGGTTTAGTGATGGTTGTGGTGGTAGTGGTTTAGTGGTAGTAGTGGTTTAGTGGTGGTAGTGGTGGTAGTAGTAGTGGTAGTGCTTTAGTGGTTTAGTGATGGTAGTAGTTGTAGTAGTGGTGGTAGTAGTGGTATTGGTGGTAGTGGTTTAGTGGTGGTACTGTTGATAGTGGTTTAGTGGTGGTAGTGTTGGTGGTGGTGGTAGTGGTGGTAGTAGTAGTGGTTGTAGTGGTTTAGTGGTGGTAGTAGTAGTGGTGGTAGTGGTTTAGTGGTGGTAGTGGTGGTAGTGGTTTAGTTGTGTTGGTGGTGGTGGTAGTGGTGGTAGTGGTGGTAGTGGTTTAGTGGTGGTAGTAATAGTTTAAGCGGTGGAAGTGGTGGTAGTAGTGTTAGTGGTAGTAGTAGTGGTGGTAGTGGTGGTGGGAGTAGTAGTGGTGGTGGTAGTGGTGGTAGTGCTGCTGGTGGTAGTGCTGGTAGTGGTGGTAGTGGATTAGTAGTGGTGGTAGTGGTGGTTGTAGTGTTAGTGGTAGTAGTAGTGGTGGTAGTGGTGGTAGTGGTGCTGGAAGTGGTGGTAGTGGTGGAAGTGGTGGTTGTAGTGTTAGTGATAGTAGTGGATGTTGGTAGTGGTGGTGGTGGAAGTGTTGGTAGTGGTGGTAGTTGTTCAGTGGTGGTAGTGGTGGGTGTGGTTTAGTGGTGGTAGTATTAGTGGTGGTAGTGGTAGTGGTGGTGGTAGTGGTTTAGTGATGGTTGTGGTGGTAGTGGAAGTAGTGATTTAGTGGTGGTAGTGGTGGTAGTAGTAGTAGTGGTAGTGGTTTAGTGGTTTAGTGGTGGTAGTAGTAGTAGTAGTGGTGGTAGTAGTGTTATTGGTGGTAGTGGTTTAGTGGTGGTGGTCGTGGAAGTGGTGGTGGGGGTTTAGTGGTGGTAGTGGTGGTAGTGGTTTAGTGGTGGTAGTGTTGGTAGTGGTGGTAGTGGTGGTAGTAGTAGTGGTGGTAGAGGTGGTAGTGGTGGCAGTGGTAGTAGTGGTGGTAGTGGTTTAGTGATGGTTGTGGTGGTAGTGGTTTATAGGTAGTAGCGGTTTAGTGGTGGTAGTGGTGGTAGTAGTAATGGTAGTGCTTTAGTGGTTTAGTGATGGTAGTAGTTGTAGTAGTGGTGGCAGTAATGGTATTGGTGGTAGTGGTTTAGTGGTGGTACTGTTGATAGTGGTTTAGTGGTGGTAGTGTTTGTGGTGGTGGTAGTGGTGGTAGTATTAGTGGTTGTAGTGGTTTAGTGGTGGTAGTGGTGGGTGTGGTTTAGTGGTGGTAGTAGTAGTGGTGGTAGAGGTGGTAGTGGTGGTAGTGGTGGCAGTGGTAGTAGTGGTGGTAGTGGTTTAGTGATGGTTGTGGTGGTAGTGGTTTATAGGTAGTAGCGGTTTGGTGGTGGTAGTGGTGGTAGTAGTAGTGGTAGTGCTTTAGTGGTTTAGTGATGGTAGTAGTTGTAGTAGTGGTGGTAGTAGTTGTATTGGTGGTAGTGGTTTAGTGGTGGTACTGTTGATAGTGGTTTAGTGGTGGTAGTGTTGGTGGTGGTGGTAGTGGTGGTAGTAGTAGTGGTTGTAGTGGTTTAGTGGTGGTAGTGGTGGGTGTGGTTTAGTGGTGGTAGTAGTAGTGGTGGTAGAGGTGGTAGTGGTGGTAGTGGTACTAGTGGTGGTAGTGGTTTAGTGATGGTTGTGGTGGTAGTGGTTTAGTGGTAGTAGTGGTTTAGTGGTGGTAGTGGTGGTAGTAGTAGTGGTAGTGCTTTTGTGGTTTAGTGATGGTAGTAGTTGTAGTAGTGGTGGTAGTAGTGGTATTGGTGGTAGTGGTTTAGTGTTGGTACTGTTGATAGTGGTTTAGTGGTGGTAGTGTTGGTGGTGGTGGTAGTGGTGGTAGTAGTAGTGGTTGTAGTGGTTTAGTGGTGGTAGTAGTAGTGGTGGTAGTGGTTTAGTGGTGGTAGTGGTGGTAGTGGTTTAGTGGTGGTAGTAGTAGTTGTGGTGGTAGTAGTTGTAGTGGTTGTACTGGTGGTAGTGGTGGTGGTGGTAGTAGTGGTGGTAGTGGTTGTAGTGGTGGTAGTGGTGGTAGTGGTTGTAGTGGTGGTGGTGGTGGTAATGCTGCTGGTGGTAGTGTGTGCTGGAAGTTGTGGTAGTGGTGGTAGTGGTGGTTGTAGTGTTAGTGGTAGTAGTGGTGGTGGTAGTGGTGGTAGTGGTGGTGGAATTGATGGTAGTGGTGGTAGTGGATTAGTGGTGGTAGTGGTGGTTGTAGTGTTAGTGGTAGAATTGGTGGTAGTGGTGGTAGTGTGTGCTGGAAGTGGTGGTAGTGGTGGTTGTAGTGTTAGTGGTAGTAGTGGTGGTGGTAGTGGTGGTAGTGGTGGTGGAATTGATGGTAGTGGTGGTAGTGGATTAGTGGTAGTAGTGGTGGTGGTAGTGGTGGTAGTGGTGGTGGAATTGATGGTCGTGGTGGTAGCGGTTTAGTGGTGGTAGTGTTAGTGGTGGTAGTGGTGGTAGCGGTTTAGTGGTGGTAGCGGTTTAGTGGTGTTAGTGTTAGTGGTGGTAGTGGTGGTAGTGGTTTAGTGGTGGTGTGGTTTAGTGCTGGTAGTAGTAATGGTGGTAGTGGTGGTGGTAGTGATGTTGGTAGTGGTTTATTGATGGTTGTGGTGGTAGTAGTGGTAGTGGTTTAGTGGTTTAGTGGTGGTAGTTGTAGTAGTAGTGGTGGTAGTAGTGGTAGTGGTTTAGTGGTGGTACTGTTGTTAGTGGTTTAGTGGTGGTGGTAGTGGTGGTAGTAGTAGAGGTGGTAGTGTTTTAGTGGTGGTAGTGTTGGTAGTGGTGGTAGTGGTTTTGTGGTGGTAGTATTGGTAGTGGTGGTAGTGGTTTAGTGGTGGTAGTAGTAGTTGTGGTGGTAGTGGTGGTAGTGGTTGTAGTGGTGGTAGTGGTTTAGTGGTGGTAGTGTTTTAGTGGTGGTAGTGGTGGTAGTGGTGGTGGTGGTGGTTGTAGTGGTTTAGTTGTGGTAGTGGTTTAGTTGTGGTAGTGGTTTAGTGGTGGTGGTGGTGGTGGTGGTTGTAGTGGTTTAGTGGTTTAGTGGTAGTAGTGGTTGTAGTGGTGGTGGTGGTAGTGGTTTAGTGGTTTAGTGGTAGTAGTGGTTGTAGTGGTGGTGGTGGTAGTGGTTTAGTGGTGGTAGTGGTGTTAGTGGTGGTTGTGTTGGTAGTGGTTTGGTGGTTGTAGTGGTGGTAGTGGTGTAGTGGTCGTAGTAGTAGTTGTGGTGGTAGTAGTAGTTGTAGTGGTGGTAGTGGTGGTACTGGTTTAGTGGTGGTAGTGGTTGTAGTGGTGGTAGTGGTGGTAGTGGTTTAGTGGTGGTAGTGGTGTTAGTGGTGGTAATGTGTTAATGGTGGTAATAGTTGTGTTGGTGGTAGTGGTAGTAGTGGTTGTGATTATGTGTTAATGTTTGGTAGTGGTGGTAGTGGTGGTGGTAGTGGTGGTAGTAGTGGTAGTGGATTAGTGGTGGTAGTTGTGGTAGTGGTGGTAGTGGTGGTTGTAGTGGTTTAGTGATGGTTTTGGTGGTAGTGGTTTAGTGGTGGTAGTAGTAGTGGTGGAATTGATGGTAGTGGTGGTGGTGGTGGTAGTGGTGGTAGGGGTGGTAGTGGTGGTTGTAGTGGTAGTGGTTTAGTGGTGGTAGTTGTGGTAGTGGTGGTAGTGGTGGTTGTAGTGGTTTAGTGATGGTTTTGGTGGTAGTGGTTTAGTGGTGGTAGTAGTAGTAGTAGTGGTGGTAGCGGTTTAGAGGTGGTAGTGGTGGGTGTGGTTTAGTGGTGGTAGTGGTGGGTGTGGTTTAGTGGTGGTAGTGGTGGTAGTGGTGGTGGTGGTTGTAGTGGTTTAGTGATGGTTTTGGTGGTAGTGGTTTAGTGGTGGTAGTAGTAGTGGTGGTAGTGGTGGTAGTGGTGGGTGTGGTTTAGTGGTGGTAGTGGTGGGTGTGGTTTAGTGGTGGTAGTAGTAGTTGTGGTAGTGGTGGTAGTGGTGGTAGTGGTAGTAGTGGTGGTAGTGGTTGTAGTGGTGTTAGTGGTAGTAGTGGTGGTAGTTGTAGTGTTGGTAGTGGTTTAGTGATGGTTGTGGTGGTAGTGGTGGTAGTGGTTTAGTGATGGTTGTGGTGGTAGTGGTTTAGTGGTAGTAGTGGTTTAGTGGTGGTAGTGGAGGTAGTAGTAGTGGTAGTGTTTTAGTGCTTTAGTGATGGTAGTAGGAGTAGTTGTGGTGGTAGTAATGGTATTGGAGGTAGTGGTTTAGTGGTGGTAGTGGTGGAAGTGGTGGTAATGGTTTAGTGGTGGTACTGTTGATAGTGGTTTAGTGGTGGTAGTGGTGGTAGTGGTGGTAGTAGTAGTGGTGGTAGTGGTGTTAGTGGTGGTAGTGTTGGTAGTGGTTTGGTGGTTGTAGTGGTGGTAGTGGTGTAATGGTGGTAGTAGTAGTTGTGGTGGTAGTAGTAGTTGTAGTGGTGGAAGTGGTGGTAGTGGTTTAGTGGTGGTAGTTGTTGTAGTGGTGGTAGCGGTGGTAGTGGTTTAGTGGTGGTAGTGGTGGTAATGTGTTAATGGTGGTAATAGTTGTGGTGGTGGTAGTGGTAGTAGTGGTGGTGGTAATGTTTTAATGTTTGGTAGTAGTGTTAGTGGTAGTAGCAGTGGTGGTAGTGGTGGTGGGAGTGGTGTTAGTAGTGGTAGTGGATTAGTGGTGGTAGTGGTTGGTGTGGTTTAGTGGTGGTAGTGGTGGTAGTGATGGTAGTGGTGGTAGTGGTTTAGTGGTGGTAGTGGTGGGTGTGGTTTAGTGGTAGTAGTGGTGGTAGTGGAGGTAGTGGTGGTAGTGGTTTAGTGATGGTTTTGGTGGTAGTGTCGGTAGTAGTAGTGGTGGTAGTGGTAGTAGTGGTGGTAGTGGTTGTAGTGGTGGTAGTGGTAGTAGTGGTGGTAGTGGTTGTAGTGGTGGTAGTGGTGGTAGTGGTTTAGTAATGGTTGTGGTGGTAGTGGTTTAGTGGTAGTAGTGGTTTAATGGTGGTAGTGGTGGTAGTAGTAGTGGTAGTGTTTTAGTGGTTTAGTGATGATAGTAGTAGTAGTAGTGGTGGCAGTAATGGTATTGGTTTAGTGGTGGTAGTGGTGGAAGTGGTGGTAATGGTTTAGTGGTGGTACTGTTGATAGTGGTTTAGTGATTGTAGTGTTGGTAGTGGTGGTAGTAGTAGTGGTGGTAGTGGTTTAGTGGTGGTAGTGTTGGTAGTGGTGGTAGTGGTTTAGTGGTGGTAGTAGTAGTTGTGGTGGTAGTAGTTGTAGGATGTGTAGTGTTGGTAGTGGTTGTAGTGGTGGTGTTGTTAGTAGTGGTTGTAGTGGTGGTGGTGGTGGTAGTGGTTTAGTGGTGGTAGTGGTTTAGTGGTGGTAGTGTTGGTAGTGGTTTGGTGTTTGTAGTGGTGGCAGTGGTGTAGTGGTGGTAGTAGTAGTTGTGGTGGTAGTAGTTGTAGTGGTGTTAATGGTGGTAGTGGTTTAGTGGTGGTAGTGGTGGTAGTGGTTTGGTGGTGGTAGTGGTGGTAGTGGTTTGGTGGTGGTAGTGGTGGTAGTGGTTTAGTGGTGATAGTGGTGGTAGTGGTTTAGTGGTGGTAGTGGTGCTAGTTTTGGTAGTGGTGGTAATGTGTTAATGGTGGTAGTAGTTGTGGTGGTGGTAGTGGTAGTAGTGGTGGTGGTAATGTTTTAATGGTGGTAGTAGTTGTAGTTGTGGTAGTGATGGTAGTGGTGGTGGTAATGTGTTAATGGTAGTATTGGTGGTCGTGGTGTTAGTGTTGGTAGTGGTTTAGTGGTGGTCGTGGTGTTAGTGTTGGTAGTGGTGGTGGTAGTGGTGGTGGTAGTGGTTGTAGTGGTGGTAGCGGTTGTAGTGGTTTAGTGGTGGTAGTGGTAGTAGTAGTGGTAGTAGTGGTGGTGGTAATGTTTTAATGGTGGTAGTAGTTGTAGTGGTGGTAGTGATTGTAGTGGTGGTGGTAATGTGTTAATGGTAGTATTGGTGGTCGTGGTGTTACTGTTGGTAGTGGTTTAGTGGTGGTAGTGGTGGTGGTGGTAGTGGTTGTAGTGGTGGTAGCGGTTGTAGTGGTTTAGTGGTGGTAGTAGTGGTAGTTTTGGTAGTGGTGGTAATGTGTTAATGGTGGTAGTAGTTGTGGTGATGGTAATGGTAGTAGTGGTGATGGTAATGTGTTAATGTTTGGTAGAAGTGTTAGTGGTAGTAGTGGTGGTAGTGGTGGTAGTGGTGGTGGTAGTGGTGGTAGTAGTGGTAGTGGATTATTAGTGGTAGTGTTGGGTGTGGTTTAGTGGTGGTAGTGGTGGTAGTGGTGGTGGTGGTGGTAGTGGTTTAGTGATGGTTTTGGTGGTAGTGGTTTAGTGGTGGTAGTAGTAGTGGTGGTAGTGGTGGTAGTGGTGGTAGCGGTTTAGTGGTGGTATTGGTGGATGTGGTTTAGTGGTGGTAGTGGTGGGTGTGGTTTAGTGGTGGTAGTGGTGGTAGTAGTAGTGGTGGTAGTGGTGGTGGTGGTGGTAGTGGTGGTAGTGGTGGTAGTAGTGGTAGTGGTTTAGTAGTGCTAGTGTTGGGTGTGGTTTAGTGGTGGTAGTGGTGGTGGTGGTGGTAGTGGTTTAGTGATGGTTTTGGTGGTAGTGGTTTAGTAGTGGTAGTGTTTTAGTGGTTTAGTGATGGTAGTAGTAGTAGTGGTGCTAGTAGTGGTATTGGTGGTAGTGGTTTAGTGGTGGTAGTGTTGATAGTGGTTTAGTGGTGGTAGTGGTGGTAGTGGTTTGGTGTTTGTAGTGGTGGGAGTGGTTTGGTGGCTTAGTTGTGGTGGTGGTAGTTGTGGTGGTAGTAGTTGACGTGGTGGTAATGGTGGTAGTGGTTTGGTGGTGGTAGTGGTGATAGGGGTTTGGTGGTGGTAGTGGTGATAGTGGTTTAGTGGTGGTAGTGGTGGTGGTGGTAGTGGTTTGGTGGTGGTAGTGGTGATAGTGGTTTGGTGGTGGTAGTGGTGGTAGTGGTTTGGTGGTGGTAGTGGTGGTAGAGTGGTAGTGGTTTAGTGGTGGTAGTGGTGGTAGTAGTGGTTTAGTGGTGGTAGTGGTGGTGGTGGTAGTGGTGGTAGAGTGGTAGTGGTTTAGTGGTGGTAGTGGTAGTAGTGGTGCTAGTTTTGGTAGTGGTGGTAATGTGTTAATGGTGGTAGTAGTTGTGGTGGTTGTAGTGGTAGTAGTGGTGGTGGTAATGTTTTAATGGTGGTAGTAGTTTTAGTGCTGGTAGTGGTGGTAGTGGTAGTAGTGGTGGTCGTGGTGTTAGTGTTGGTAGTGGTTTAGTGGTGGTAGTGGTTGTAGTGGTGGTAGCAGTTGTAGTGGTGGTAGTGGTTGTAGTGGTGGTAGTTTTGGTAATGGTGGTAATGTGTTAATGGTGGTAGTAGTTGTGGTGGTGGTAGTGGTAGTAGTGGTGGTGGTAATGTGTTAATGTTTGGTAGTAGTGTTAGTGGTAGTAGCAGTGGTGGTAGTGGATTAGTGGTGGTAGTGGGGGTAGTGGTGGTAGTGGTGGTAGTAGTGGTAGTAGTGGTAGTGTATTAGTGGTGGTAGTGGTTGGTGTGGTTTACTGGTGGTAGTAGTAGTGGTGGTAGTGATTGTAGTGTTGGGTGTGGTTTAGTGGTGGTAGTGGTGGTAGTGGTGGTGGTGGTGGTAGTGGTTTAGTGATGGTTTTGGTGGTAGTGGTTTAGTGGTGGTAGTAGTAGTGGTGGTAGTGGTGGTAGTGGTGGTAGCGGTTTAGTGGTGGTATTGGTGGATGTGGTTTAGTGGTGGTAGTGGTGGGTGTGGTTTAGTGGTGGTAGTAGTAGTGGTGGTAGTGGTGGTGGTGGTGGTAGTGGTGGTAGTGGTGGTAGTAGTGGTAGTGGTTTAGTAGTGGTAGTGTTGGGTGTGGTTTAGTTTTGGTAGTGGTGGTAGTGGTGGTGGTGGTGGTAGTGGTTTAGTGATGGTTTTGGTGGTAGTGGTTTAGTGGTGGTAGTAGTAGTGGTGGTAGTGGTGGTAGCGGTTTAGTGGTGGTATTGGTGGATGTGGTTTAGTGGTGGTAGTGGTGGGTGTGGTTTAGTGGTGGTAGTAGTAGTAGTGGTATTGGTGGTAGTGGTTTAGTGGTGGTAGTGGTGGTAGTAGTAGTGGTAGTGTTTTAGTGGTTTAGTGATGGTAGTAGTAGTAGTGGTGCTAGTAGTGGTATTGGTGGTAGTGGTTTAGTGGTGGTAGTGTTGATAGTGGTTTAGTGGTGGTAGTGGTTGTAGTGGTGGTAGCAGTTGTAGTGGTTTAGTGGTGGTAGTGGTTGTAGTGGTGATAGTGGTGGTAGTGGTTTAGTGGTTGTAGTGGTGGTAGTTTTGGTAGTGGTGGTAATGTGTTAATGGTGGTAATAGTTGTGGTGGTGGTAGTGGTAGTAGTGGTGGTGGTAATGTGTTAATGTTTGGTAGTAGTGTTAGTGGTAGTAGCAGTGGTGGTAGTGGATTAGTGGTGGTAGTGGTGGTAGTGGTGGTAGTAGTGGTAGTAGTGGTAGTGGATTAGTGGTGGTAGTGGTTGGTGTGGTTTACCTGTGGTAGTAGTAGTGGTGGTAGTGATTGTAGTGGTGGTGGTGGTGGTAGTGGTGGTGGGGTGGTAGTGGTGGTTGTAGTGGTAGTGGTTTAGTGTTGTGGTAGTGGTGGGTGTGGTTTAGTGGTGGTAGAAGTAGTGGTGGTAGTGGTGGTAGTGGTGGTAGTGGTGGTAGTGGTGGGTGTGGTTTAGTGGTGGTTGTGGTTGGTGTGGTGTAGTGGTGGTACTGTTGATAGTGGTTTAGTTGTGGTAGTGGTGGTAGTAGTAGTAGTGGTAGTGGTTTAGTGGTGGTGGTGGTAGGTGTTTAGTAGTGGTAGTGGTGGTAGTGGTAGTGGTGGTAGGTGTGTGGTAGTGGTGGTAGTGGTTTAGTGGTTTTAGTGGTGGTAGTGGTGGTAGTCATAGTGGTATTAGTGGTTTAGTGGTGGTGGTGGTAGTGGTGGTGTTTGTGGTGGTAGTGGTTGAGTGGTGTTAGTGGATTAGTGGTTTAGTGGGGGTAGTGGTTTAGTGGGGGTAGTAGTAGTAGTGGTGGTAGTGTTTTAGTGGTCGTAGTGGTAGCGGTTTCGTGGTGGTAGTGGTGGTGGTAGTGGTTTAGTGGTGGTAGTGGTGGTAGTAGTGGTAGTGGTTGTGGCTTAGTGGTGGTAGTGGTGGTAGTGGTAGTGGTTGTGGTTTAGTAGTGGTAGTGGTTTAGTGGTGGTAGTGGTGGTGGTAGTGGTTTAGTGGTGGTAGTGGTTTCGTGGTGGTAGTGGTTTAGTGGGGGTAGTAGTAGTAGTGGTGGTAGTGGTTTAGTGGTGGTAGTGGTGGTGGTAGTGGTTTAGTGGTGGTAGTGGTTTAGTGGGGGTAGTAGTAGTAGTGGTGGTAGTGGTTTAGTGGTGGTAGTGGTAGTGGTTTAGTGGTGGTAGTGGTGGTGGTAGTGGTTTAGTGGTGGTAGTGGTGGTAGTAGTGGTAGTGGTTGTGGCTTAGTGGTGGTAGTGGTGGTAGTGGTAGTGGTTGTGGTTTAGTAGTGGTTGTGGTTTAGTGGTGGTAGTGGTGGTAGTAGTGGTTTAGTGGTGTTAGTGGTGGTAGTGGTGGTTTAGTGGTGGTAGTGGTGGTAGTGGTGGTAGTAGTGGTTTAGTGGTGTTAGTGGTGGTAGTGGTGGTAGTAGTGGGTGTGGTTTAGTGGTGGTATTGGTGGTAGTGGTGGTAGTAGTGGTTGTGGTTTAGTGGTGGTATTGGTGGACGTGGTGGTAGTGGTGGTAGTGGTCGTGTTAGTAGTGGTGGTGGTGGTAGTGGTAGTGGTTTAGTAGTGGTTGTGGTTTAGTGGTGGTAGTGGTTTAGTGGTCTGAACGGTCCAGGGAAATCTACATGGAATATAATTGTGAGCCAAAATGTTGCCCATCGCAGATTTGATTCTTGAAGTATACATACGCAAAAACACACACAAACACACATGCAGGCGGGCACGTGTGCGCACACCCAAACAAACATACACTCGCACTGGTGTGTTACGGCTGCATTCTGCCGTCCCCCCGCCACACGTGTAAATGTGAATGCCCTCCACCACACCGGCTCAACCGTTACCATGGTCACTGCGGAACGTTCACTGGGGTTTCCAGGGCAACAGCTTGGGAGTCTTGCATGGAACATCACCTGGTAGAGTATGACAGGGGGACAGAGGTTGGTGGGAGGGGTGGGGAGAGATAGACGAGCAGTGAGAAGAGACGAATGGTTGGGGTATTTTATTTATCCTTTATTTATCTAGGCAAGTCAGTTAAGAACAAATTCTTATTTACAAAAGACCTCCTGCGGAGACGGGAGCTGGGATTAAAAAATATAAATATAACATATAAATATAGGACAAAACACACGTCACGACAAGAGAGACAACACGATACTATATAAAAAGGAGACCTAAGACAACATAGCAAGGCAGCAACACATGACAACACAGCATGGTAGCAACACAACATGGTAGGAGCACAAAACATGATACAAACATTTATTGGGCATAGACAACAGCATAAAGGGCAAGAAGGTAGGGACAACTATACATCACGCAAAGCATATAGAATAGAGACTGAGGGATGAAGGAGGGATATGGGGATGAAAATAATTATGTATATTGTAACGGGTGTCGTGAGGATCAGACCAAAACGCAGCGGAAACGTGAATACGCATCTTCTTTTTAACGTTGAAGAAGGAAAACAAACAAATCACGTATACAAAAACAAACGACCGCCACTAACAGTCCTGTCAGGTGTACAGACACAAAACAGAAGACAACTACCCACAAAATCCCACAGAAAAACACCTCTCTAAAATAGGACCTTAAATTATAAGCAACTAGGAGCAGCTGCTTCCAATTGAAGGTCAACCCCATTAACTAAACATAGAACTAGACATACTAGATAAACATAGAAATATACTAACGTAGAACATAGCCCAACAAACCCCGAAACACTCTAAACAAACACCCCTCTTACATAATAACATAACCCAACAAACCCCGAACCACATAAAACAAACACCCCCTGCCACATCCTGACCAAACTACAATAACAAATAACCACTTCACTGGTCAGAACGTGACATATATAGTGAAAGGGTGAATACAACATATAGAGAAAATACTAAGTCATGAATACTTATCAAGATAGGACAAAAAAAAGGGGTTATACACTGTATCACCATGCTAGGTAGCAATGTGCCAACATCTAGTGGAAAGACTTCCTAGAAGAGTGGAGGCTGTTATAGCCGCAAATGTGGAGACCAACTCCATATTAATACCCATTATGTTGGAATGAGATGTTCCACGAGCAGGTGTCCACATACTATGGTCATGTAGAGTGACAAAGAAAGGGGTATATAATGTATAGTGATATGAGGTAGAAAGGGTATCACTATACTATACAGTGTAGTGATATCAAATCAAATCAAATGTATTTATATAGCCCTTCTTACATCAGCTGATATCTCAAAGTGCTGTACAGAAACCCAGCCTAAAACCACAAACAGCAAGCAATGCAGGTGTAGAAGCACGGTGGCTAGGAAAAACTCCCTAGAAAGGCCAAAACCTAGGATGAAACCTAGAGAGGAACCAGGCTATGAGAGGTGGCCAATCCTCTTCTGGCTGTGCCGGCTGGAGATTAACAGAACATGGCCAAGATGTTCAAATGTTCATAAATGACCAGCATGGTCAAATAATAACGATCACAGTAGTTGCCGAGGTGCAACAAGTCAGCACCTCAAGAGTAAATGTCAGTTGGCTTTTCATAGCCGATCATTCAGAGTATCTCTACCGCTCCTGCTGTCTCTAGAGAGTTGAAAACAGCAGGTCTGGGACAGGTAGCAAGTCCGGTGAACAGGTCAGGGTTCCATAGCCGCAGGCAGAACAGCTGAAACTGGAGCAGCAGCACGGCCAGGTGGACTGGGGACAGCAAGCAGTCATAATGCCAGGTAGTCCTGAGGCATGGTCCTAGGGCTCAGGTCCTCCGAGAGAGAGAAAGTAAGAAAGAGAGAGAGAAAGAGAGAATTAGAGAGAGCATACTTAAATTCACACAGGACACCGGATAAGACAGGAGAAATACTCCAGATATAACAGACTGACCCTAGCCCTCCGACACATAAACTACTGCAGCATAAATACTGGAGGCTGAGACAGGAGGGGTCAGGAGACACTGTGGCCCCATCCAATGATACCCCCGGACAGGGCCAAACAGGCAGGATATAACCCCACCCACTTTGCCAAAGCACAGCCCCCACACCACTAGAGGGATATCTTCAACCACCAACTTACCATCCTGAGACAAGGCCGAGTATAGCCCACAAATATCTCTGCCACGCCACAACCCAAGGGGGGCGCCAACCCAGACAGGAAGACCATGTTAGTGACTCAACCCACTCAAGTGACTCACCCCTCCTAGGGACGGCATGGAAGAGCACCAGTAAGCCAGTGACTCAGCCCCTGTAATAGGGTTAGAGGCAGAGAATCCCCGTGGAGAGAGGGGAACCGGCCAGGCAGAGACAGCAAGGGCGGTTCGTTGCTCCAGAGCCTTTCTGTTCACCTTCACACTCCTGGGCCAGACTACACTCAATCATATGGCCTACTGAAGAGATGAGTCTTCAGTAAAGACTTAAAGGTTGGGACCGAGTCTGCGTCTCTCACATGGGTAGGCAGACCATTCCATAAACATGGAGCTCTATAGGAGAAAGCCCTGCCTCCAGCTGTTTGCTTAGAAATTCTAGGGACAATTAGGAGGCCTGCGTCTTGTGAACGTACCGTACGTCTAGGTATGTACGGCAGGACCAAATCGGAAAGATTGGTAGGAGCAAGCCCATGTAATGCTTTGTAGGTTAACAGTAAAACCTTGAAATCAGCCCTTGCCTTCACAGGAAGCCAGTGTAGGGAGGCTAGCACTGGAGAAATATGATACAATGTTTTAGTTCTAGTCAGGATTCTAGCAGCCGTATTTAGCACTAACTGAAGTTTATTTAGTGCTTTATCCAGGTAGCCGGAAAGTAGAGCATTGCAGTAGTCTAACCTAGAAGTAACAAAAGCATGGATTAATTTTTCTGCATCATTTTTGGACAGAAAGTTTCTGATTATTGCAATGTTATGTAGATGGGAAAAAGCTGTCCTTGAAACAGTCTTGATATGTTAGTCAAAAGAGAGATCAGGGTCCAGAGTAACGCCGAGGTCATTCACAGTTTTATTTGAGACGACTGTACAACCATCAAGACTAATTGTCAGATTCAACAGAAGATCTCTTTGTTTCTTGGGACCTAGAACAAGCATCTCTGTTTTGTCCGAGTTTAAAAGTAGAAAGTTTGCAGCCATCCACTTCCTTATGTCTGAAACACAGGCTTCTAGCGAGGGCAATTTTGGGGCTTCACCATGTTTAATTGAAATGTACAGCTGTGTGTCATCAGCATAGCAGTGAAAGTTAACATTATGTTTTCGAATGACATCCCCAAGAGGTAAAATATATAGTGAAAACAATAGTGGTCCTAAAACGGAACTTTGAGGAACACCGAAATGTACAGTTGGTTTGTCCTCTGACAAATGTCCGTGTAGACCAATTTGGGTTTCCAATCTCTCCAAAAGAATGTGGTGATCGATGGTATCAAAAGCAGCACTAAGGTCCAGGAGCACGAGGACAGATGCAGAGCCTCGGTCTGACGCCATTAAAAGGTCATTTACCACCTTCACAAGTGCAGTCTCAGTGCTATGATGGGGTCTAAAACCAGACTGAAGCATTTCGTATACATTGTTTGTCTTCAGGAAGGCAGTGAGTTGCTGCGCAACAGATTTTTCCATTTTTTTTGAGAGGAATGGAAGATTTGATATAGGCCGATAGTTTTTATATTTTCTGGGTCAAGGTTTGGCTTTTTCAAGAGAGGCTTTATTACTGCCACTTTTAGTGAGCTTGGTACACATCCGGTGGATAGAGAGCCATTTATTATGTTCAACATAGGAGGGCCAAGCACAGGAAGCAGTTCTTTCAGTAGTTTAGTTGGAATAGGGTCCAGGATGCAGTTTGAAGGTTTAGAGGCCATGATTATTTTCATCATTGTGTCAAGAGATATAGTAGTAAAACACTTGAGTGTCTCCCTTGATCCTAGGTCCTGGCAGAGTTGTGCAGACTCAGGACAATGGAGCTTTGGAGGAATACGCAGATTTAAAGAGGAGTCCGTAATTTGCCTTCTAATGATCAGGATATTTTCCTCAAAGAAGTTCATGAATTTATTACTGATGAAGTGAAAGCCATCCTCTCTTGGGGAATGCTGCTTTTTAGTTAGCTTTGCGACAGTATCAAATGAGGTAGAAAGGATATATACACAGTATAGTGATATCAGGTAGAAAGGATATATACAGTATAGTGATATGACGTAGAAAGGATATATACAGATATACAGTATAGTGATATGAGGTTGAAAGGATATATACAGTATACTGATATGAGGTAGAAAGGGGTATCTACAGTATAGTGATTAAGAGAGAATTCTCTTGAGTCTCCTGCTGAGCCCAGAGGTAAGAGTGTGTGTGTGTGTGCGTGCGTGCGTGCGTGCGTGTGTGTGTGTGTGTGTGTGTGTGTGTGTGGGGCTGGAATTTGAAGGGACGCTTCATCAAAGGAACTGCCACTCAAACAACAGGAGTGAGGGGAGAGGGAGAGAAAGAACAACCCAGTTGCCATGGCGACGTGATCGACTCTCTTTTGAAGCGTTCGTCGTCTTGAGGGTGATGTCAACTGTCGATCCAACCTGTACAATAAACCTTTTGCACTCACTCACAAAAGAGACATGAAACAATAGAGAAAGAAAATATGCCATCTCTCAGAGATGATAAATAGATAATTAGATATAAATAATACTAATAATGTGAATAATACCAATATTTTTTTTTTAAATACAGTTAGATGAATCGGGACGGGACGGGGGGACGGGGGTACGGGTACGGGGAGAGACGGGACGAGTGTGAACAGTATAATGCTGATTAGGAATGATTGATCAAACCCCAATCCTGATCTCAACATCAGTTGAATGTTCAGACATCCAACAGCATGATTTTTATCAATGTCAGTCTGTCAAGGTTGTCGTATGAATGAGACCAAGGTTGCAGCGTGTGTATCGTTCCACATCTTTATTTATCTGTGAAACTATGCAAGACATACAATAAACTAATAAACAAAAACAACAAAACCGTGACGAAGAGGTGCGACATACACTAACTCAAAAATAATCTCCCACAAAACCTAGTGGGAAAAACAACAACTTAAATATGATCCCCAATTAGAGACAACGATGACCAGCTGCCTCTAATTGGGAATCATACAAAAACCCCAACATAGAAAAAGAAACTAGAACCAACATAGAAATAAATAAACTAGACAAAACCCCCCAGTCACGCCCTGACCAACTCTACCATAGAAAAATACAAGTTCTCTATGGTCAGGATGTGACACAGTCGCTCTTTTTCTTTCTCTCTTTTACGCCATTTCTCTCACGACCCAGTGACCCCGTGCATTTTAACCTCTGACCCCATGTATTCTAACCCCTCTCTTTCTCCTCCCCTCTCTCCTCTCCTCTCTCCTGCCCTATATTCATATCTAATCTGGCCTAGTCTGATTTCTTGTCCGGCTCCAATAATCTAGCAGGACAGATGGCATCCCTCACACACACAACTCATTCACACATACACACACACACACACACACACACACACACACACACTCTCTCTCTGGTTCCATCACGTTTGGCTCTGTCACACTTCCCCAAGCCACTCCCTCCTCCAGACTCCTGATCCCAACAGGATTAGCACCATGGCCGTCAACATGTTTAGAGATGGGGTGGGAGGAAGACCCTGGTTTAGAGATGGAGCAGAAAGCCCTGGTTTTGAGATGGAGCAGAAAGCCCTGGTTTAGAGATGGAGCAGAAAGCACTTCTTTAGAGATGGAGCAGAAAGCCCTGGTTTAGAGATGGGGTGGGAGGAAAGCCTTGGTTTAGAGATGGAGCAGAAGGCCCTGGTTTAGATATGGGGTGGGAGGAAAGCCCTGGTTTAGCGATGGGGTGGGAGGAAGACCCAGGTTTAGAGATAGAGCAGAAAGCCCTGGTTTAGAGATGGGGGTGGGAAGAAAGCCTTGGTTTAGAGATGTGGCAACCAATCAGGATGCTCTCGATGGTGCAGCTGTAGAACATTTTGAGGATCTGAGGACCCATGCCACATCTTTTCAGTCTCCTGAGGGGGAATAGGCATTGCCGAGCCTTCTTCATGTCTGTCTCTGTGTATTTGGACCATAATATTTTGTTTGTAAAGCAGACACCAAGGATCTTGAAGCTCTCAACCTGCTCCACTACAGCACCGTCGATGAGAATGGGGGCATGCTCAGCACTCATTTTCTTGTAGTCCACGATCGTCTCCTTTGTCTTGATCACGTTGAGGGAGAGGTTGTTGTCCTGGCACCACACTTCTGGGTCTCTGACCTCCTCCCTATAGGCTGACTCATTGTTATCGGTGATCAGGCTTGCCACCGTTGTGTCGTCGGCAAACTTAATGATGGTGTTGTAGTCGTGCTTGGCCACACAGTCGTGGGTGAACAGGGAGTACAGGAGGGGATTAAGCAAGCCAGAGGAGAGAAATTCCAGAGGGAAGAGTTGCCCTTTACTATGACCCATTACAGATCAGGTTCTGAACCATGGCAGATGAGAGCAGTGGAGAGAGGGAGGAGGAGAAGAGAGGGTGGGTAAGAAGACAGAAGCAGGAGAAGAGGGAAGAAGAAGAGAGGAGGAGGAGGAGAAGAAAGGGAAGGGAAGAAGAGAGGAGGGGAAGAGAAAAGAAAAATGAATATATTGATCGCAAATCAAATCTTGATTAGGGCCCCCCTTAAAGCTTTGGCTGAATCTGTGAGATAAAGGTTAATCACATCACTTTCAGTTTAGTCTGCTACAAGAGCCCATCCCCCTACACAGCACATCCCCTCTCTCTCTCAGATTCACAGAGAGGAGAGAGACAGAGGGAGAGGGAGAGAGAGCAAGATGGGGAGAGAGAGAGAGAGAGAGAGAGAGAGAGAGAGAGAGAGAGAGAGAGAGAGAGAGAAGAGAGGGGGACTGTGTATATGGGGGTGAGACTTGAGTTGGGAGACTTGGCTACGTGACGTGTGTTACCATGGTGATATTTTATCAGTCTCCCACATATGAGAGATGGTCGTTTAACATGTAACGGGTACGTGTGTGAGAGAAAGAAAAAAGAGAGAAACACCTTCCCTCTCCCTCATCTGGAGTAGAAACACTGACAATAAACATTACCTTCCCTCATCTGGAGTAGAAACACTGACAATAAACATCACCTTCCCTCCCTCATCTGGAGTAGAAACACTGACAATAAACATCACCTTCCCTCATCTGGAGTAGAAACACTGTCAATAAACATCACCTTCCCTCATCTGGAGTAGAAACACTGACAATAAACATCACCTTCCCTCATCTGGAGTAGAAACACTGACAATAAACATCACCTTCCCTCATCTGGAGTAGAAACACTGTCAATAAACATCACCTTCCCTCATCTGGAGTAGAAACACTGACAATAAACATCACCTTCCCTCCCTCATCTGGAGTAGAAACACTGACAATAAACATCACCTTCCCTCCCTCATCTGGAGTAGAAACACTGACAATAAACATTACCTTCCCTCCCTCATCTGGAGTAGAAACACTGTCAATAAACATCACCTTCCCTCATCTGGAGTAGAAACACTGACAATAAACATCACCTTCCCTCATCTGGAGTAGAAACACTGACAATAAACATCACCTTCCCTCCCTCATCTGGAGTAGAAACACTGACAATAAACATCACCTTCCCTCATCTGGAGTAGAAACACTGACAATAAACATTACCTTCCCTCCCTCATCTGGAGTAGAAACACTGACAATAAACATTACCTTCCCTCATCTGGAGTAGAAACACTGACAATAAACATCACCTTCCCTCCCTCATCTGGAGTAGAAACACTGACAATAAACATCACCTTCCCTCATCTGGAGTAGAAACACTGTCAATAAACATCACCTTCCCTCCCTCATCTGGAGTAGAAACACTGACAATAAACATCACCTTCCCTCCCTCATCTGGAGTAGAAACACTGACAATAAACATCACCTTCCCTCATCTGGAGTAGAAACACTGTCAATAAACATCACCTTCCCTCCCTCATCTGGAGTAGAAACACTGTCAATAAACATCACCTTCCCTCATCTGGAGTAGAAACACTGTCAATAAACATCACCTTCCCTCATCTGGAGTAGAAACACTGACAATAAACATCACCTTCCCTCCCTCATCTGGAGTAGAAACACTGACAATAAACATCACCTTCCCTCATCTGGAGTAGAAACACTGACAATAAACATCACCTTCCCTCCCTCATCTGGAGTAGAAACACTGTCAATAAACATCACCTTCCCTCATCTGGAGTAGAAACACTGACAATAAACATCACCTTCCCTCATCTGGAGTAGAAACACTGACAATAAACATCACCTTCCCTCATCTGGAGTAGAAACACTGACAATAAACATCACCTTCCCTCATCTGGAGTAGAAACACTGTCAATAAACATCACCTTCCCTCATCTGGAGTAGAAACACTGACAATAAACATCACCTTCCCTCATCTGGAGTAGAAACACTGACAATAAACATCACCTTCCCTCATCTGGAGTAGAAACACTGACAATAAACATCACCTTCCCTCATCTGGAGTAGAAACACTGTCAATAAACATCACCTTCCCTCCCTCATCTGGAGTAGAAACACTGACAATAAACAT
>NW_025550294.1:0-17500 GCF_905237065.1 Salmo salar | reverse complement strand
CAATCAACCAATCAATAAACCAACCAATCAACCAATCAATAAACCAACCAATCAACCAATCAATAAACCAACCAATCAATAAACCAACCAATCAACCAATCAATTAACCAATCAATTAACCAATCAATAAACCAACCAATCAACCAATCAATAAACCAACCAATCAACCAATCAATTAACCAACCAATCAACCAATCAATTAACCAACCAATCAATTAACCAACCAATCAATAAACCAACCAACCAACCAATCAATTAACCAACCAATCAATAAACCAACCAATCAATAAACCAACCAATCAATAAACCAACCAATCAACCAATCAATTAACCAACCAATCAATAAACCAACCAACCAATCAACCAATCAATTAACCAACCAATCAATAAACCAACCAATCAACCAATCAATTAACCAACCAATCAATAAACCAACCAATCAACCAATCAATTAACCAACCAATCAATAAACCAACCAATCAACCAATCAATTAACCAACCAACCAATAAACCAACCAACCAATTAACCAACCAATCAATAAACCAACCAATCAATAAACCAACCAATCAATAAACCAACCAATCAACCAATCAATTAACCAACCAATCAATAAACCAACCAATCAAATAACCAACCAATCAACCAATGAATGAATTAATCAAATGAATAAACAAACAAAAACAGCCAATCGCTGTTGGGTTTTAAATGATTGTATTTATCTAATTAACTCTCATGTTGGTGTTACAGTAGTGCTGAGTTATATTATTGGTTTTAAGAATTAATATATCAGCATGTAAGGATATTAGCTTCATATATGTATCAAAATAAATCGATATGCTTTATCAACACAGTTCAGTCAACATATTACTGTATAATGTTTAACTAATTATATCAATATAAAAAAGTTGAAGTCGGAAGTTTACATACACTTAGGTTGGAGTCATTAAAACTCGTTTTATCAACCACTCCACAAATTTCTTGTTAACAGACTATAGTTTAAGCAAGTCGGTTAGGACATCTACTTTGTGCATGACACAAGTAATTTTTCCAACAATTGTTTACTGACGGATAATTTTGCTTAAAATTCACTGTATCACAATTCCAGTGGGTCAGAAGTTTACATACGCTATGTTGACTGTGGCTTTAAACAGCATGGAAAATTCCAGAAAATGATGTCATGGCTTTAGAAGCTTCTGATAGGCTAATTTACATCATTTGAGTCAATTAGAGGTGTACCTGTGGATGTATTTCAAGGCCTACCTTCAAACTCAGTGCCTCTTTGCTTGACATCATGGGAAAATCAAAAGAAATCAGCCAAGACCTCAGAAAAAAATTGTAGACCTCCACAAGTCTGGTTCATCCTTGGGAGCAATTTCCAAACGCCTGAAGGTACTACGTTCATCTGTACAAACAACAGTACACAAGTATAAACACCATGGGACCACGCAGCCGTCATACCGCTCATGAAGGAGACGCGTTCTGTCTCCTAGAGATGAACGTACTTTGGTGCGAAAAGTGCAAATCAATCCCAGAATAACAACAAAGGACCTTGTGAAGATGCTGGAGAAAACAGGTACAAAAGTATCTATATCCACAGTAAAACGAGTCCTATATCGACATAACCTGAAAGGCAGCTCAGCAAGGAAGAAGCCACTGCTCCAAATACGCCACAAAAAAGCCAGACAACGGTTTGCAACTGCACATGGGGACAAAGATCGTACTTTTTGGAGAAATCTCCTCTGGTCTGATGAAACAAAAATAGAACTATTTGGTCATAATGACCATCGTTATGTTTGGAGGAAAAGGGGGAGGCTTGCAAGCCGAAGAACACCATCCCAACTGTGAAGCACGGGGGTGGCAGCATCATGTTGTGGGGATGCTTTGCTGCAGGAGGGACTGGTGCACTTCACAAAATAGGTGGCATCATGAAGAGGGAAAATTATGTAGATATATTGAAGCAACATCTCAAGACATCAGTCAGGAAGTTAAAGCTTGGTCACAAATGGGTCTTCCAAATGGACAATGACTCCAAGCATACTTACAAAGTTGTGGCAAAATGGCTTAAGGACAACAATGTCAAGGTATTGGAGTGGCCATTACAAAGCCCTGACCTCAATCCCATAGAAAGTCTGTGGGCAGAACTGAAAAAGCGTGTGTGAGCAAGGAGGCCTACAAACCTGACTCAGTTACACCAGCTCTGTCAGGAGGAATGGGCCAAAATTCACCCAATTTATTATGGGAAGCTTGTGAAAGGCTGTCCGAAACGTTTGACCCAAGTTAAACAATTTAAAGGCAATGCTACCAAATACGAATTGAGTGTATGTAAACGTCTGGCCCACTGGGACTGTGATGAATGAAATAAAAGCTGAAATAAATCCTCTCTCAACTATTATTCTGAAAATAACATGGTGATCCTAACGGACCTAAGACAGGGGATTCCTACTAGGATTAAATGTCAGGAATTGTGAAAATCTGAGTTTAAATGTATTTGGCTAAGATGTATATAAACTTCTGACTTCAAATGTATATGTACAGTATATACCCTGTTAAAATACATACATTTTGTCCTGTTTGTTTTTTATTTATGTTGCGTATAGTACAACTAAACTTTACACCACATGGAATATACTGTGACAATCTCGATTTTTAGCAAGAAAACCTTTTACTCTTTTTCAGTTTCTTTCTCTTATTTAGTAAGAGATGTGTATTAGACTGTGGGTGTCAGTGATTGGGTGTATTAGACTGTGGGTGTCAGTGATTGTGTGTATTAGACTGTGGGTGTCAGTGATTGTGTGTATTAGACTGTGGGTGTCAGTGATTGTGTGTATTAGACTGTGGGTGTCAGTGATTGTGTGTATTAGACTGTGGGTGTCAGTGATTGTGTGTATTAGACTGTGGGTGTCAGTGATTGTGTGTATTAGACTGTGGGTGTCAGTGATTGTGTGTATTAGACTGTGGGTGTCAGTGATTGTGTGTATTAGACTGTGGGTGCCAGTGATTGTGTGTATTAGACTGTGGGTGTCAGTGATTGTGTGTATTAGACTGTGGGTGTCAGTGATTGTGTGTATTAGACTGTGGGTGTCAGTGATTGTGTGTATTAGACTGTGGGTGTCAGTGATTGGGTGTATTAGACTGTGGGTGTCAGTGATTGGGTGTATTAGACTGTGGGTGTCAGTGATTGGGTGTATTAGACTGTGGGTGTCAGTGATTGGGTGTATTAGACTGTGGGTGTCAGTGATTGGGTGTATTAGACTGTGGGTGTCAGTGATTGGGTGTATTAGACTGTGGGTGTCAGTGATTGTGTGTATTAGACTGTGGGTGTCAGTGATTGTGTGTATTAGACTGTGGGTGTCAGTGATTGTGTGTATTAGACTGTGGGTGTCAGTGATTGTGTGTATTAGACTGTGGGTGTCAGTGATTGTGTGTATTAGACTGTGGGTGTCAGTGATTGTGTGTATTAGACTGTGGGTGTCAGTGATTGTGTGTATTAGACTGTGGGTGTCAGTGATTGGGTGTATTAGACTGTGGGTGTCAGTGATTGGGTGTATTAGACTGTGGGTGTCAGTGATTGGGTGTATTAGACTTTGGGTGTCAGTGATTGGGTGTATTAGACTGTGGGTGTCAGTGATTGGGTGTATTTGACTGTGGGTGTCAGTGATTGGTTGTATTTGACTGTGGGTGTCAGTGATCGGTTGTCAGCAGACTGCAGATGCATCTGTTAAACAGTTAGTTTTCTAAATTCCTGTGTTGGTACATCAATAATGTGACAAACTCTCACAGTGTCACCAATCCATCGCTGCTACTCTCTGTTGTTATCATCTATGCATAGTCACTTTAATAACTCTACCTACATGTACATATTACCTCAACTAACCGGTGCCCCCACACATTGACTCTGTACCGGTACCCCCCTGTATATAGTCTCGCTATTGTTATTTTACTGCTGCTCTTTAATTACTTGTTACTTTTATTTCTTATTCTTATCCGTATTTTTTAAAACTGCGTTGTTGATTAAGGGCCAGTAAATAAACATTTCACTGTAAGGTCTACTACACCTGTTGTATTCAGCATTTCACTGTAAGGTCTACTACACCTGTTGTATTCAGCATTTCACTGTGAGGTCTACTACACCTGTTGTATTCAGCATTTCACTGTGAGGTCTACTACACCTGTTGTATTCAGCATTTCACTGTGAGGTCTACTACACCTGTTGTATTCAGCATTTCACTGTAAGGTCTACACCTGTTGTATTCAGCATTTCACTGTGAGGTCTACTACACCTGTTGTATTCAGCATTTCACTGTGAGGTCTACTACACCTGTTGTATTCAGCATTTCACTGTGAGGTCTACTACACCTGTTGTATTCAGCATTTCACTGTAAGGTCTACTACACCTGTTGTATTCAGCATTTCACTGTGAGGTCTACTACACCTGTTGTATTCAGCATTTCACTGTGAGGTCTACTACACCTGTTGTATTCAGCATTTCACTGTAAGGTCTACTACACCTGTTGTATTCAGCATTTCACTGTAAGGTCTACTACACCTGTTGTATTCAGCATTTCACTGTAAAGTCTACTACACCTGTTGTATTCAGCATTTCACTGTGAGGTCTACTACACCTGTTGTATTCAGCATTTCACTGTAAGGTCTACTACACCTGTTGTATTCAGCATTTCACTGTGAGGTCTACTAGACCTGTTGTATTCAGCATTTCACTGTAAGGTCTACTACACCTGTTGTATTCAGCATTTCACTGTAAGGTCTACTACACCTGTTGTATTCAGCATTTCACTGTAAGGTCTACTACACCTGTTGTATTCAGCATTTCACTGTGAAGGTCTACACCTGTTGTATTCAGCATTTCACTGTGAGGTCTACTACACCTGTTGTATTCAGCATTTCACTGTAAGGTCTACTACACCTGTTGTATTCAGCATTTCACTGTAAGGTCTACTACACCTGTTGTATTCAGCATCTCACTGTGAGGTCTACACCTGTTGTATTCAGCATTTCGCTGTAAAGTCTACACCTGTTGTATTCAGCATTTCGCTGTAAAGTCTACACCTGTTGTATTCGGAGCATGTGACTAATACCATTTGATTTTAAGTTTGTTCGCAGTCATCTAATATTAAGCCATGTAATGACATATGCCTTGAAATATGTCTGAAATGTGTCCAGAAATATGTCTGAAATATTAAATATTACTGAAATATGTCTGTAATATTACTGAAATATTCAATATTACTGAAATATGTCTGAAATATGAAATATTACTGAAATATGTCTGTAATATTACTGAAATATGTCTGTAATATTACTGAAATATGAAATATTACTGAAATATGTCTGAAATGTTAAATATGACTGAAATATACCTGAAATATTAATGAAATATGTCTGAAATATGCTCCACGCATTGTAATTGCATCCACTTTGCAGCACAGTTTTTTTGTTATTGCCCTGCAGTGCCAATAGTGAATTATTGTGTAGGCTACTTACATTTTGTTTGAAAAATAAACTACTAAAAGAGTGAATAAATAATTGCGGTTCATATCAGCTCATGTGCATCTCAAATGCCACCCTATTCCCTACACAGTGCACTATTTTTAACCATGGTCCAGGGGCTCTGGTCAAAAGTAGTGCACTACACAGGGAATAGGGTTCCATAGGGCTCTGGTCAAAAGTAGTGCACTATGTAGGGAATAGGGTTCCATTTGAGATGCAGCCTCAGTCTTCATACCGTAATCAATAGGGATAGATTCCCTTTAACTATTACACACATAGCAAAGATTACAAATAAAAAGTCATTCATGTCCCATAGCCTGGCCATTTGTCACTTTAGCCTTGTTTATACCTGGCGCTAACATGTGTCCTTTGTCCTAATCTTGTCCACATTCTGATTGTTTCCACATTTTCAGAAATATATGTCTACATGAGGTATTACAATATGTCTCATATCTGTCCACAGTGTCCACATTGTGAACAGATTTCCAGACCCCCCCCCCCCATATATGCAAATTATTTGATGGCTATTCTTTCAAAATAATATTTTAAGACACATATTAAGGGCATAAGTCAATGGTGCCAACTGTCAATGATTTTAGAAGGCGGGATCGTGATGATTTAAATAGTTTCACTGTCCAGATCCATCTACACTTGTAAGATATCCAGACACAATGGGTCCCTGAGGTGGTCAGGAAAATCTGATCACAATCAGATCACAACATGTCTTTTAATCGTCTACACCTGTCTGAAAATGTGGCCCAATCAGAATGTGGACATTATAAGGACAAGGGATGCGTGCTAGTACCAGGTATAAACGGGGCTTCTGTTGCCAGTGGCGATTGGAAATAGTAACATAACCTTGCAGAAATACCATTTTGATTAATGCTTGTCTTTCACACACACCAGAACATGCACGCACACACACACACACACACACACACACACACACACACACACACACACACACACACACACAGACGTCTCCAAGGCATTTCAGTGTAAGGTGTGTGCATAATAAATCACCTCATAATTCTAATTCACATTTCACCGTATCTGAGCCTATAACACGGCTGGCTCACTTTTGACCCTGAGGATGTTACGTAGAATTTGTTTGTGTTTTTTAAAATATATTTTCCGGTTTGTCCTTCATCATCAATAAGAATACAGTTTTTGACGATTGCTTACACACTGAAAGTGAATGCTTAGACAAAAGCATCAAAACCTTAACTTTTGTAACCGTGCCTTTAAACAAAGGTACCAAAAGTAAAAACACATTTTCTGCTTTGCACTTTGTTTGCAATTCTGCAACACGCTTGCAAAACACTACACACTGTTTCTTACATTAGACACTTTGTTCAAGAATGAAATCTCTTGCAATCATTGGAAAAACACTTCTACTCAAAATGCAAAACATACCTGAAATTGGCAACACTCACACACAAACACATGAAAAATGTCTACAGTAATTGAACACCAATTAGTCTGAGCATTAGTACTTCAAATAGACCTCAGGTAAGCTCACCTCTTTTGTGGGAACTTTGCAAACATGGAGGCAGTGAGAGCGAGAGGTAGAGGAAGAGGTAGAGGAAGAGAGAGAGGAGTAGGAGGAGGATGAGAACAAAGAAGGGGACCAGGCAATAGATGGAGACATATTTCCGACGACATTAGGGTCACTTTGGTGGGACCATGTCATAAATCATGGCCTGACGATGAGAGAGTCTGGGCAGAGAGTCCAGCCCAACCTGAGTCGCTTCACGGTAGCATCCATAATACAGACATTTAGACTGGAGAACAGGTATGTCTTCAACTTTCTACACTAGACTGTACCTATGTAATTGTTGTACATCATTCTGCATCACAGTACAATACAATGTAGTCCTACAATATTAGGTCTACGCTCCTCAGTGAACGAAACAAATAGGTATAGTACTGTGAAGTACGTCGTAGTACAGTTTTGATGTTCCTGTGTTTAGTATGACAGTACAGGATGTTAAAAAGAACCTAACCAATGACATCATATTCTTGCATTTTCTACAGAACTGCCAGACGACTTCCTGAGGGTGAGAAGGCAACGTCTGTTCACCCATGAACAGGAACTGGCCCGTTGTCAATCTAGTGTTGGCAAACAACAACATTCGCCTACATCAAGTAAGAGAGCAAATCATCGCAGGTCACACATCATTCCATAATAATCAACCGTGTCGGTATGTCGACACTCTGCCGCCATCTTGCGTCAACACCAACTTACGATATGAAGCAGCTGTACAAGGGTTCCATTTGAGAGGAAAATCGTTAGAGTCAAAGACCTTCGCTATGACGATGTGCAAGTAAGTGTCACTGTACTATACTGTAATACTGTAATGGCAGTAGATTGTGTCCTATTGGCACTGCAGAGATACATTCAGACAAAGCAGTATGTGACTTAGGCAGGTTTGGGGGGGGGGGACCTGCCATGCCACCCCCCACCCCCCATTCTTGTGTGAAAATGTAGACATTGCAGTCCTGTGTTTTGAGTTACACCATATTCACGGTACAGTGTATGCATTTTCTGTTACAGAGAGTCCTGGACTTTGACGCAGCTGCACAGCCACATGAGTTCATTTTCATTCATGAAGCTGGATTCAATCTACAACCAGGCATCGAGGGCCGACGTGCTATAGGACAAAGAGCCGTTGTGAATGTCCCTGGGCTGCGCGGGGGGAAGTATCACCTTGTGTGCCGGCGTTAGTCTGCCAGGAGATCTCCATCACCATGCCGCCCTAGGTCCCTACAATACTGCAAACATAATCATATTTCTAGATGCACTACATAATGCAGTTGTACAGGACGGACCAGAGCAGCCCAGGTTTGTTGTCATCTGGGATAATGTTAGTTTCCACCGGGCTGCTCTGGTCAGGGACTGGTTCACCGACCACAATAACTTCACAGTTGTATATTTGCCCCCCTTATACTCCCCATTTCTCAATCCGATTGAGGAATCATTTTCGGCTTGGCGTTGGAAAGTGTACGACCGCCAACCACATGCCCGCCTGCCTCTTCTGCAAGCAATGGAAGAGGCACGCGGAGACATTGAGGTGGGGTCAGTCCAGGGTTGGATACAAGGCGATATTTTCCCCGTTGCCCAGCCAGGGATGACATTGCTTGGGATGTGGATGAGGCGATGTGGCCAGACCCTGACAGAAGGCAGGATCCATAAACCATCCACCCCATCCATTACAATCCCTTACGATACTTTGTTTACCATTGCACTGTAATTTTACTGTAATTATTTTTGTTTCCGTGAGTTTACAGTAACATATTGTATTGATTACTGTACTGTAATTCTACTTTTCTTTGTGGTTTTTGTTGTTGTAAAAAACCTGCAATGGTAAAAAAAATAAGCTGTTTTTTTTTTTCTTTTTTCTGAAGCCATTCTATTTTTGTGTTCATTGAAATGTGTGTAGATGTACTGTACTGGAACAATCTTTCACAGAAGCCTGTATGAGAAAATTAAAAAGGTATACTAAAAGCCAGCAGTGTTTCGAATAAAGTACATCAATGTGTTGTTGCTGCTTTGAAAGAATAATTAAAATGGTGTGTGTATAATTTTGTTGCAAAAATTCAATTTTGAAAAAGGATTATTAGATTTTGATTGCAGAGTTTCCTTTTGACATAGAAGTGAGATGTTTATCTCCAAGTGTTGTGTCTTATTTGGCTTGTGTGTAGAGTTTTGACACAATAAGCCAATTTCAGCAACAATTGCGTAAAGCAATCGCAAAAAAAAATGTAACTCTGATAACTCCAAAGTAACAAATGTGTGTTGACGGTACAACGTCAGTAGCGTCCTAACAATTTGGCCTATTATGACCACTCTATGGAACGATAAGACTCTCGCGAACACGACGGTGTGTCACGTGACTCGTCTGAAGGTAACTTCGTAACCGGTTTGGCCATTTATGAATGTGTTAGTCAATGCCTTTCTATAAGCTGTAGTAGTAAAGGTCAAATTTACTATTTTTTATCAAATAATCGTTTTATTAAAATATATCTATACCTACAGGAGTCCTACAATTGTAAATGAAATAGCTAAAGGATCCATGGTATTACCATCTTAAAACAAAGGCTTGGACTTTGAGGACACTGTCTATTAAACACTGTCTTTTAAACACTGTGTAACGGCTGTCTTCAGAAATGAACCAAGGCGCAGCAGGTATGTGAATACTCATATTTAATTACCCAACAAAAGGAGTAAAGCATCCACAGGAAACAATAAACACGACAGCAGCAACAGTTTGCAGGCTAAAAAAAAAAACGCAGTGCAAAACAACCACCCACAACCCCAAAGAAAAACACACACACCTATATAGGACTTCCAATCAAAGGCAACTCAACACACCTGCCTTCAATTGGAAGTACCAATCAACAATACAAACATTCCCCATACACAACTGCCACGTCCTGACCAGCAGATGGCGCTATTGTTTTAGTTTTGGAGTCAGGACGTGACAGTACCCCCCCCTCAAGGTGCAGACCCCGGAATGCACCTACCAACAGAAAACACCAACAAAAAACCCATAAACAATAACCCCTAAACAATAAGGGAGGGAAGGGAGGGTGGATGCCGTCACCGACGGCACTGTGCTACACCCTCCCTCCCCAACCCACCTATCCTGGAGGTGGCTCAGGTGCAGGACGTGGACCTCGCTCCACCTTCGGCGTCGCCCACTTTGGTGGCGCGATAGCTGCGCCATAACCCCGCCCACAGACCTACCCAGTCATAACCCCGCCCACAGACCTTTCCACTCATAACCCCGCCCACAGACCTATCCAGCTCGAAGGACCACAATATTGTGGCGAGATTGTGATTCTCTAGTCTTGGTACCAGTTTGTTTAGCTATCATAACACTCCTTGCTACTACTGTCATGCTAAACAGACTGGTATATGACACGGGATACAAGGAGTGGAATGTTAGTTAAACAGACTGGCATATGACATGGGGTACAAGGAGTGGAATGTTAGCTAAACAGACTGGTACCCAGACTAGTGCTTCTCCCTTCAAAGCAAAAACTGTTATTTTACCCTTTTAAATTTACCGTTCATCCTAAACCTAATTTACCATTAAAATCCTAAACCTAAATTATCATTAATTCTAAACCTAAATTAAAAACAAATAGCTCAAGTACATCCTAAAATGAGGTAATTTTGGTTAATGTAAACAGTTGATTCTCTTCCTGTTTACTGCTCTCCCATTGTTACAGGTTCATTCTAACACCAGGCCTTTACTGCAGCCAGAGATAATAGAACCATAATGGAAGAGGCTGGGGAACAACCTCTGATTTACTATCAGTATAAAAGAATGAAACTGCGGCCCGGAGCGGCTCACCTGGAAATAAGGTTTATCAGTAGAGCGGCGTCTTGCCTGGTCACAGAGAAGCCCATTTAGCGTGAAGAGAGACAGGTTTGGTGCACAGAGCCGATAGCAGAGTTGAATTATGACTGTATTCATCTTCTTTATTTCTCTGTGATTGTCTGGGCTTGTTTTTGTCCTCTGTGCTCTTTCTCATACCCTCTCTCGTTCCCGCTCTCTTCTCTGTCCCTAAGGAATGACAATGACATCTCATTCCCTCTATTCTCTGTCCCTAGGGAATGAGATTGACATCTCTCTTTCCCTCTCTCATTCCCTCTTTTTTTATGTCCCTAGGGAATAAGATAGACATCTCTCTCATTCTCTCTCTTGTTCCCTCTTCTCTGTCCCTAGAGAATGACACCGCTCTCTCATTCCCTCTCTTCTCTTTCCCTAGGGAATGAAACAGACCTCTCTCTCGTTCCCTGTCTCATTCCCTCTCTTCTCTTTCCCTAGGGAGTGAGACCTATCTCTGTTATGACATTTATGAAGAGTTTAGCGGTTTGGGATCATTTGGAAAGACAGACAAAGCCAGGGAGGATGAGCCTGTGTGGCACAGTTGGTAGAACATGGTACTTACAACACCAGGGTTGTGGGTTTGATCCTCACTGGAGTCCACTTTGAACAAAATAGAAAACACTAAAATGTATGAACACACTACCAGACAAATGGCTAAAATGAGCCGCAGGAGAATGAGAGAAACAGATAAGAGACATTGATCATAAATATTGTGCATGTAATATGTTCCAGATGCTCAAGAACATCAGACAAACAGAATAGGAGTGTTAGTATGCAGACGTTTAGAAAAAATATTGAACCTTTATTTATCTACGCAAGTCAGTTAAGAACAAATTCTTATTTACAATGATGGCCTACCAAAAAGACAAAAGACCTCCTGCAGGGACGTGGGATGTGATTAATAAATTAAATTAAAATATAGGACAAAACACACATCACGACAAGAGAGACAACACTACATAAAGAGAGACCTAAGACAACAACATAGCAAGCAGCAACACAGCATGGTAACAACACAACATGGCAGCAGCACAACATGGTAGCAACACAAAATGATAGCAGCACAAAACAGGCTACAAACATGATTGGGCACAGACAACAGCACAAAAGGCAAGAAGGTAGAGACAACAATACATCACTCAAAGCAGCCACAACTGTCAGTAAGAGTGCACATGATTGAGTCTTTGAATGAAGAGATTGAGATAAAACTGTCCAGCTTTAGTGTTTGTTGCAGCTCGTTCCAGTCGCTAGCTGCAGCGAACTGAAAAGACGAGCGACCCAGGGACGTGTGTGCTTTGGGGACCTTTAACAGAATGTGACTGGCCAGAACGGGTGTTGTATGTGGAGGATGAGGGCTGCAGTAGATATCTCAGGTAGGGGGGAGTGAGGCCTAAGAGGGTTTTATAAATAAGCATCAACCAGTGGGTCTTGTGATGGGTATAGAGAGATGACCAGTTTACAGAGGAGTATAGAGTGCAATGATGTGTCCTATAAGGAACATTGGTGGTAAATCTGATGGCCGAATGGTAATGAACATCTAGCCGCTCGAGAGCACCCTTACCTGCTGATCTATGAATTACTTCTCCGTAATCTAGCATGGGTAGAATGGTCATCTGAATCAGGGTTAGTTTGGCAGCTGGGGTGAAAGAGGAGAGATTACGATAGAGGAAACCAAGTCTAGATTTAACTTTAGCCTGCAACTTTGATATGTGCTGAGAGAAGGACAGTATACTGTCTAGCCATACTCCCAATTACTTGTATGAGGTGACTACCTCAAGCTCTAAACCATCAGAGGTAGTAATCACACCAGTGGGAAGAGGGGATTTCTTCTTACCAAACCACATGACCTTTGTTTTGAAGGTGTTCAGAACAAGGTTAAAGGCAGAGAAAGTTTGTTGTACACTGAGAAAGCTTTGTTGTAGAGCATTTAACACAAAAATGAGCGGTGTAGCCGATAGCGATGATACTAATGAAAAGTCTTCTAGTAGATAAGGCTTTTCCCAAAAACACCTTCTCAATTAAATGAGCTTACCTGGCAGAATGAGATAGTAATTCTTTTAAATCAATCCAGTTGGTATTTGTTTAGCCATCTCTACCGTCACATGTGAGCTACAAAAACACCACTAAGCAACAGCCTCTTGCTAGGCGCACACTGGAATTAAAGTGGAACTACACAACAACAAAAAAACACAACTTCTCAATTTTCCCATACCTCATAAATTGTCTCCTGATGTGGTTTAAACACAGTTGTGGACTTATCCATTTTTTGTCCTTTTTTCTATTAAAATGTGATTGAGAGCAAAACCTGGAGAGAGAAAAACAGAGGACAAAACAGAAACCTTGAAAAAAAATAAAAACGGAGAAAACTGAATTTCCAAAAAATTAAAAATAAGCATTTAAGTATTTTATAGGGCCCTACGTACCCGCACCACGCTGAAGTCCAGTTTGGTCTCCTGAAGAACACTGAAGGACCAGTAGGGGTTAACAGAATAGGAGTATTAGTAAGCTGATGTTTGTTCCAGTTGGGGGGGGGTTGTTAAACGGTTGACATCTCCAAAATGTTGAGGAGCCTGTTCAGTGATGAGCTCCAAAATTATTATCATTATAAACGATTACATGTCAAGAGATTAAATTAATCTTAATTGTTAAACAGCTACTTTAATGTTTGGTAATCCACAAATAAATAAATATGTTTTTGTTGATTAGATAAGCTTAGATTGTTTTACACGAGAGACATGAGAGTGGTGTGCGTGTGGCTCAGATGGTAGAGCATGGCACTTGTAACGCCAGGGTTGAGGGTTCGATTCCCATGGGGACCAGTACCAATGAAAATGTTTGCACTCACTATTGTCTTGGCTCTAGATAAGAGCGTCTGCTAAATTACTCAAATGTAAGTGTCTCAGTGTGTGTATGTATCCAGCCCTACTATCATACATATATACAGTATATCTATCTACAATACCACCGTGTGTGCCTTTGAATAAATCATGAGCCACCCTGCCTACAATATGCCCGCCAGCAGATACTCCACAAGCGCTCCCTGGACAACACACACCAGCAGCTCTGCTGTTAACACAAACAGCAAATTGCTTCATTTGGGCTCTGTATGCATGAGCAACAATAGTAGGGCCAACATTAGCACATTGAAGGAACCAGAGCCTATTGAGACGCAGCTCTGCCATTAACACAAACAGCAAATTGCTTCATTTGGGCTCTGTATGCATGAGCAACAACAGTAGGGCCAACATTAGCACATTGAAGAAACCAGAGCCTGTTGAGACGCAGCTCTGTTGAAGAAGGCAGAAACAACCTGGACTCTTTCCCTACAACATGCCTGAAATTACCATTACTGCCTTTGAGTGCTTTAATGAGACACTCTCTCTCTCGCTACATTCCCTCCCCTCTCGCCATCTCTCTGTCTCTTTCTCGGTCTCTCTCTTGTCTCTCTTTCCCTCTCTCTCTTTTCCTACCTTCCCTCTCTCTCTCTCCCTCCCTCCCTCTTTGCCATCTCTCTCTCTCTCTTTCCCTACCCTCCCTCTCTCTCTTGTGTCTCCCTCCCTCTCTCTCTCTCCCTTCATTCCCTCCCTCTCACCATCTCTCTGTCTCTTTCTCGGTCTCTCTCTTGTCTCTCTTTCCCTCTCTCTCTTTTCCTACCTTCCCTCTCTCTCTCCCTCCCTCCCTCCCTCTTTGCCATCTCTCTCTCTCTTTCCCTACCCTCCCTCTCTCTCTTGTCTCCCTCCCTCTCTCTCGCCATCTCTCTGTCTCTCTCTCCCTCTGTCGGTCTCTCTTTCCCTCCCTCTCTCCCTCTCTCTCTTTCCCTACCTTCCCTCTCTCTGTCTCTCCCTCCCTCCCTCTCGCCATCTCTCTGTATCTCTCTCCCTCCCTCTCGCCATCTCTCTGTCTTTGCGACCAACAGACTTAATGATTTGACCTGACCTCCACGTTGGATTGGATTAAAATCACAAAAGAAAAGGTACCATTGGATCAGGTAGGACGCAGAGGGTTACCTCCCAAATGGCACCCTATAGACCCTGGTCTAAAGTAGTGCACTACTACCCTATAAACCCTGGTCTAAAGTAGTGCACTACTACCCTATAAACCCTGGTCTAAAGTAGTGCACTACTACCCTATAGACACTGGTCTAAAGTAGTGCACTACTACCCTATAAACCCTGGTCTAAAGTAGTGCACTACTACCCCATAAACCCTAGTCAAAAGTAGTGCTCTACAACCCTATAGACCCTGGTCTAAAGTAGTGCTCTACAACCCTATAAACCCTGGTCTAAAGTAGTGCACTACTACCCTATAAACCCTGGTCTAAAGTAGTGCACTAGAGATGGTCTGTTTGGTGCCAGTATGTTTTCCTCTGTGCCAGTATGTTTTCCTCTGTTTGGTGCCAGTATGTTTTCCTCTGTGCCAGTATGTTTTCCTCTGTGCCAGTATGTTTTCCTCTGTTTGGTGCCAGTATGTTTTCCTCTGTTTGGTGCCAGTATGTTTTTCTCTGTTTGGTGCCAGTATGTTTTCCTCTGTGCCAGTATGTTTTCCTCTGTTTGGTGCCAGTATGTTTTCCTCTGTTTGGTGCCAGTATGTTTTCCTCTGTGCCAGTATGTTTTCCTCTGTTTGGTGCCAGTATGTTTTCCTCTGTGCCAGTATGTTTTCCTCTGTTTGGTGCCAGTATGTTTTCCTCTGTTTGGTGCCAGTATGTTTTCCTCTGTTTGGTGCCAGTATGTTTTCCTCTGTGCCAGTATGTTTTCCTCTGTTTGGTGCCAGTATGTTTTCCTCTGTTTGGTGCCAGTATGTTTTCCTCTGTCTCAGTATGTTTTCCTCTGTTTGGTGCCAGTATGTTTTCCTCTGTGCCAGTATGTTGTCCTCTGTGCCAGTATGTTTTCCTCTGTGCCAGTATGTTTTCCTCTGTGCCAGTATGTTTTCCTCTGTTTGGTGCCTGTATGTTTTCCTCTGTTTGGTGCCAGTATGTTTTCCTCAGTGCCAGTATGTTTTCCTCTGTTTGGTGCCTGTATGTTTTCCTCTGTTTGGTGCCAGTATGTTTTCCTCTGTGCCAGTATGTTTTCCTCTGTTTGGTGCCAGTATGTTTTCCTCTGTTTGGTGCCAGTATGTTTTCCTCTGTTTGGTGCCAGTATGTTTTCCTCTGTGCCAGTATGTTTTCCTCTGTGCCAGTATGTTTTCCTCTGTTTGGTGCCAGTATGTTTTCCTCTGTGCCAGTATGTTTTCCTCTGTGCCAGTATGTTTTCCTCTGTGCCAGTAAGTTTTCCTCTGTTTGGTGCCAGTATGTTTTCCTCTGTGCCAGTATGTTTTCCTCTGTTTGGTGCCAGTATGTTTTCCTCTGTGCCTGTATGTTTTCCTCTGTTTGGTGCCAGTATGTTTTCCTCTGTGCCAGTATGTTTTCCTCTGTTTGGTGCCAGTATGTTTTCCTCTGTTGCCTGTATGTTTTCCTCTGTGCCAGTATGTTTTCCTCTGTTTGGTGCCAGTATGTTTTCCTCTGTTTGGTGCCAGTATGTTTTCCTCTGTTTGGTGCCAGTATGTTTTCCTCTGTTTGGTGCCAGTATGTTTTCCTCTGTGCCAGTATGTTTTCCTCTGTTTGCCGTGCCAGTATGTTTTCCTCTGTTTGGTGCCAGTATGTTTTCCTCTGTTTGGTGCCAGTATGTTTTCCTCTGTGCCAGTATGTTTTCCTCTGTTTGGTGCCAGTATGTTTTCCTCTGTTTGGTGCCAGTATGTTTTCCTCTGTTTGGTGCCAGTATGTTTTCCTCTGTTTGGTGCCTGTATGTTTTCCTCTGTGCCTGTATGTTTTCCTCTGTTTGGTGCCAGTATGTTTTCCTCTGTGCCTGTATGTTTTCCTCTGTTTGGTGCCAGTATGTTTTCCTCTGTTTGGTGCCAGTATGTTTTCCTCTGTTTGGTGCCTGTATGTTTTCCTCTGTGCCAGTATGTTTTCCTCTGTTTGGTGCCAGTATGTTTTCCTCTGTGCCTGTATGTTTTCCTCTGTTTGGTGCCTGTATGTTTTCCTCTGTGCCAGTATGTTTTCCTCTGTTTGGTGCCAGTATGTTTTCCTCTGTGCCAGTATGTTTTCCTCTGTTTGGTGCCAGTATGTTTTCCTCTGTGCCAGTATGTTATTCTCTGTGCCAGTATGTTTTCTTCTGTGCCAGTATGTTTTCCTCTGTTTGGTGCCAGTATGTTTTCCTCTGTTTGGTGCCAGTATGTTTTCCTCTGTTTGGTGCCAGTATGTTTTCCTCTGTTTGCCTGTATGTTTTCCTCTGTTTGGTGCCAGTATGTTTTCCTCTGTGCCAGTATGTTTTCCTCTGTTTGGTGCCAGTATGTTTTCCTCTGTGCCAGTATGTTTTCCTCTGTTTGGTGCCAGTATGTTTTCCTCTGTGCCAGTATGTTTTCCTCTGTGCCAGTATGTTTTCCTCTGTGCCAGTATGTTTTCCTCTGTTTGGTGCCAGTATGTTTTCCTCTGTTTGGTGCCAGTATGTTTTCCTCTGTGCCAGTATGTTTTCCTCTGTTTGGTGCCAGTATGTTTTCCTCTGTTTGGTGCCAGTATGTTTTCCTCTGTTTGGTGCCAGTATGTTTTCCTCTGT